>NC_092151.1:4742632-4805132 GCF_045791955.1 Oncorhynchus clarkii lewisi | reverse complement strand
CGTTTAGGTTAGCTGCTGTGTCTGAGGACAGTGAGGGACACCTCTAACACTGAGAGGCAGTGTCTTAGACCACTGAACCAGGGTCTGTAGTGACACCTCTAGCACTGAGATGCAGTGTCTTAGACCACTGAACCAGGGTCTGTAGTGACACCTCTAACACTGAGATGCAGTGCCTTAGACCACTGAACCAGGGTCTGTAGTGACACCTCTAGCACTGAGATGCAGTGTCTTAGACCACTGAACCAGGGTCTGTAGTGACACCTCTAACACTGAGATGCAGTGCCTTAGACCACTGAACCAGGGTCTGTAGTGACACCTCTAGCACTGAGATGCAGTGTCTTAGACCACTGAACCAGGGTCTGTAGTGACGGCTCTAACACTGAGATGCAGTGTCTTAGACCACTGAACCAGGGTCTGTAGTGACGGCTCTAACACTGAGATGCAGTGTCTTAGACCACTGAACCAGGGTCTGTAGTGACGGCTCTAACACTGAGATGCAGTGTCTTAGACCACTGAACCAGGGTCAGTAGTGACTCCTCTAGCACTGAGAGGCAGTGCCTTAGACTGCTGAACCAGGGTCTGTAGTGACAGCTCTTGCACTGAGAGGCAGTGTCTTAGACCACTGAACCAGGGTCTGTAGTGACACCTCTAACACTGAGATATAGTGTCTTAGACCTCTGAACCAGGGTGTCTGTAGTGACGGCTCTAACACTGAGATGCAGTGCCTTAGACCTCTGAACCAGGGTCTGTAGTGACGGCTCTAACACTGAGATTCAGTGTCTTAGACCTCTGAATCAGGGTCTGTAGTGACGGCTCTTGCACTGAGATGCAGTGTCTTAGACCACTGAACCAGGGTGTCTGTAGTGACGGCTCTAACACTGAGATGCAGTGTCTTAGACCACTGAACCAGGGTCTGTAGTGACGGCTCTAACACTGAGATGCAGTGACTTAGACCACTGAACCAGGGTCTGTAGTAACGGCTCTAACACTGAGATACAGTGTCTTAGACCGCTGAACCAGGGTCTGTAGTGACGCCTCTAGCACTGAGAGGCAGTGTCTTAGACCACTGAACCAGGGTCTGTAGTGACGCCTCTAGCACTGAGAAGCAGTGTCTTAGACCGCTGAACCAGGGTCTGTAGTGACACCTATAACACTGAGAGGCAGTGACTTACACCACTGAACCAGGGTGTCTGTAGTGACGGCTCTAACACTGAGATGCAGTGTCTTAGACCACTGAACCAGGGTCTGTAGTGACGGCTATAACACTGAGATGCAGTGACTTAGACCACTGTACCAGGGTCTGTAGTGACGGCTCTAACACTGAGATGCAGTGTCTTAGACCACTGAACCAGGGTGTCTGTAGTGACGGCTCTTGCACTGAGATGCAGCTCTTTAGACCACTGAACCAGGGTCTGTAGTGACGGCTCTAACACTGAGATGCAGTGTCTTACACCACTGAACCAGGGTCTGTAGTGACACCTCTAACACTGAGATGCAGTGTCTTAGACCACTGAACCAGGGTCTGTAGTGACGGCTCTAACACTGAGATGCAGTGTCTTAGACCGCTGAACCAGGGTCTGTAGTGACGGCTCTAACACTGAGATGCAGTGTCTTAGACCGCTGAACCAGGGTCTGTAGTGACGGCTCTAACACTGAGATGCAGTGTCTTAGACCACTGAACCAGGGTCTGTAGTGACGGCTCTAACACTGAGATGCAGTGTCTTAGACCACTGAACCAGGGTCTGTAGTGACGGCTCTAACACTGAGATGCAGTGTCTTAGACCACTGAACCAGGGTCTGTAGTGACGGCTCTAACACTGAGATGCAGTGTCTTAGACCACTGAACCAGGTTGTCTGTAGTGACGGCTCTAACACTGAGATGCAGTGTCTTACACCACTGAACCAGGGTCAGTAGTGACTCCTCTAACACTGAGATGCAGTTCTTTAGACCGCTGCGCCACTCAAGAGTAGATTATGCTGTTACCCTTCCTGCTGCTGTGTCTGTGGTCTGAGGACAGTGAGGGACATTTAGCCACTGTTAGGCTGTCTGTGTGAGGCTGAGTCTGAGGACAGTGAGGGACATTTAGCCACTGTTAGGCTGTCTGTGTGAGGCTGAGGCTGAGGACAGTGAGGGACATGTAGCCACTGTTAGGCTGTCTGTGTGAGGCTGAGTCTGAGGACAGTGAGGGACTTTTAGCCACTGTTAGGCTGTCTGTGTGAGGCTGAGTCTGAGGACAGTGAGGGACATTTAGCCACTGTTAGGCTGTCTGTGTGAGGCTGAGGCTGAGGACAGTGAGGGACATTTAGCCACTGTTAGGCTGTCTGTGTGAGGCTGAGTCTGAGGACAGTGAGGGACATTTAGCCACTGTTAGGCTGTCTGTGTGAGGCTGGCTGGCAGATAATGTGACTTTAAGATGTGCTGCCTAATGAGGCTGTGAAGAAAATGGAGTACATTTATACATGGAATGAGGAGGAGGAATGAATTTAGGATTTGGACATTTTCATCTCCCACCCATGCCTTCCCTGAGGATCTCCTCCCCTTCCTCCTCACCTCTCTACCCCTCCCCCTCACCTCTCTACCCCTCCTCCTCACCTCTCTACCCCTCCTCCTCACCTCTCTACCCCTCCTCCTCACCTCTCTACCCCTCCTCCTCACCTCTCTACCCTCCTCCTCACCTCTCTACCCCTCCTCCTCACCTCTCTACCCCTCCTCCTCTCCTCTCTACCCCTCCTCCTCTCCCTCCCCCTTCCTATACCTCTCTACCCTTCCTCCGCACCTCTCTACCCCTCCTCCTCTCCCTCTCCCTCCCCCTTCCTATATCTCTCTACCCTTCCTCCTCACCTCTCTACCCCTCCTCCTCTCCCTCCCCCTCCTCCTCTCCCTCCCCCTTCCTATACCTCTCTACCCTTCCTCCTCACCTCTCTACCCCTCCTCTCTCTCTCCCTCCCCCTTCCTATACCTCTCTACCCTTCCTCCTCACCTCTCTACCCCTCCTCCTCTCCCTCTCCCTCCCCCTTCCTATACCTCTCTACCCTTCCTCCTCACCTCTCTACCCCTCCTCCTCTCCCTCCCCCTTCCTATACCTCTCTACCCTTCCTCCTCACCTCTCTACCCCTCCTCCTCTCCCTCCCCTTCTTTTACCTCTCTACCCTTCCTCCTCACCTCTCTACCCCTCCTCCTCTCCCTCTCCCTCCCCCTTCCTATACCTCTCTACCCTTCCTCCTCACCTCTCTACCCCTCCTCCTCTCCCTCTCCCTCCCCCTTCCTTTATCTCTCTACCCTTCCTCCTCACCTCTCTACCCCTCCTCCTCTCCCTCCCCCTTCCTATACCTCTCTACCCTTCCTCCTCACCTCTCTACCCCTCCTCCTCTCCCTCCCCTTCTTTTACCTCTCTACCCTTCCTCCTCACCTCTCTACCCCTCCTCTCCCTCTCCCTCTCCCTCCCCCTTACTATACCTCTCTACCCTTCCTCCTCACCTCTCTACCCCTCCTCCTCTCCCTCTCCCTCCCCCTTCCTTTATCTCTCTACCCTTCCTCCTCACCTCTCTACCCCTCCTCCTCTCCCTCCCCTTCCTTTACCTCTCTACCCTTCCTCCTCACCTCTCTACCCCTCCTCCTTTCCCTTTCCCTCCCCCTTCCTATACCTCTCTACCCTTCCTCCTCACCTCTCTACCCCTCCTCCTCTCCCTTTCCCTCCCCCTTCCTATACCTCTCTACCCCTCCTCCTCTCCCTTTCCCTCCCCCTTTCTATACCTCTCTACCCTTCCTCCTCACCGCTCTACCCCTCCTCCTCTCCCTTTCCCTCCCCCTTCCTATACCTCTCTACCCTTCCTCCTCACTTCTATACCCCTCCTCCCCTCCCTCCCCCTTCCTATACCTCTCTACCCTTCCTCCTCACCTCTCTACCCCTCCTCCCTCCCCCTTCCTATACCTCTCTACCCTTCGTCCTCACCTCTCTACCCCTCCTTCTCTCGCTCCCCCCTCCTCATCTCCCTCCTCTTCCTCCTCATCTCTCTACCCCTCCTCCTCTCGCTCCCCCTCTCCTCATCTCCCTCCCCTTCCTCCTCATCTCTCTCGTTGTTAATGCGAGCCAGTTGGTCACATCTAGATAACTACCTAGCAAGATGATGAAGAAACCATCAAATTCACTCTCCATAATCCCATACTGCCAGTGCCAGCCCATAGCCAAAACGTTTAACTATTTAGCTAACGACAGCTAGCACAATATAGCTATCGAGCAAGCTAAGGACACTGCACTAACATCTGTAGCTACCACAGGCAACTGTTTAATGGAAACTAGCTAATCCATTGTGATGTCATTATAATGTCAACACTAGCTAATCCATTGTGATGTCATTATAATGTCAACACTAGCTAATCCATTGTGATGTCATTATAATGTCAACACTAGCTAATCCATTGTGATGTCATTATAATGTCAACACTAGCTAATCCATTGTGATGTCATTATAATGTCAACACTAGCTAATCCATTGTGATGTCATTATAATGTCAACACTAGCTACAGTGGTTAGCTAACTCGGAGGAAGTATTTGGTGTTGTGTGCATTGGGTCGGTGCACTTAGCTAGCTACCATCCCATAGCCTACATTGCATATGAAGTGTGACAAGCTCATCCATGGATGTACTGAGAAAACAACCTATTTTTACTTTTCTTTTGTGTTGACTTCGGGCTCTCTGATTGGCTCAAAGTCAGGTTGTTTGACACTGTGGAGTATTACAATTCTACCAAGTAGAAACGGAAGGTTCGTCGCTACCGGATCCGCACGCAGCAGGTACCGCTTTTGTTCTAGCAAGAGAAGGAACGGCCTTCCACTGTGATGAGTACCTGTCAGCAGTCTATCGGCAGTGAGATTATCTGTGTGTTTCATGCTTCAAGGCCGGAGAGAAAGAGATTCCTTGGCTGTTTTTTCCTCTGCTGCTGCTGTTACTGGCATACACATAAATACACATAATTAATGTGTATAATTAATTGATGTTAAGGGATGTCAAATACTAGATGCCAACTAGATTCTTATAAGAAATCCCACTATGCCCTCAGACAAACGATCAAACAGATTGAATCCAACTAGATTGAATCCTACTACATTGAGTCCTACTACACCGGCTCTGATGCGCGTCGGATGTGGCAGGGCTTGGAAACTATTACGAACACCAAAGGGAAACCCAGCCGAGAGCTGCCCAGTGACGCGAGCCTACCAGACGAGCTAAATGTCTTTTATGCTCGCTTCGAGGCAAGCAACACTGAAGCATGCATGAGAGCACCAGCTGTTCCGGAAGACTGTGTGATCACGCTCTCCGTAGCCGATGTGAGCATGACCTTGAAACAGGTCAACATTCACAAGGCCGCGGGGCCAGACGGATTACCAGGATGTGTACTCAAAGCATGTGCGGACAAACTGTCAAGTGTCTTCACTGATATTATCAACCTCTCCCTGACCGAGTCTGTAATACCTACATGGATGGTAACCTGGTAACAAGGAAGCGAAGGTAACCTGCCTAAATAATTACCGCCCCGTAGCACGTCGGTAGCCATGAAGTGCTTTGAAAGGCTGGTCATGGCTCACATCAACAGCGTCATCCTGGATACCCTAGACCCACTCCAATTTGCATACCGCCCCAACAGATCCACAAATGACGCAATCTCAATTACACTCCACACTGCCCTTTCCCACCTGGACAAAAGGAACACCTATGTGAGAATGCTATTCATTGACTACAGCTCAGCGTTCAACACCATAGTGCCCATAAAGCTCATCACTAAGCTAAGGACTCTGGGACTAAACACCTCCCTCTGCAACTGGATCCTGGACTTCCTGACGGGCCGCCCCCAGGTGTTAAGGGTAGGTAACAACACATCTGCCACGCTGATCCTAAACACGGGGGGCCTCTCAGGGGTGGGTGCTTAGTCCCCTCATGTACTCCCTGTTCACCCACGACTGCGTGTCCAAACACGACTCCAACACCATCATTAAGTTTGCTGATGACACAACAGTGGTAGGCCTGATCACTGACAACAATGAGACAAGCCTATAGGGAGGAGGTCAGAGACATTGCAGTGTGGTGCCATGACAACAACCTCTCCCTCAATGTGAGCAAGACAAAGGAGTTGATCGTGGACTATAGGAAAAGGAGGGCTGAACAGGCCCCTATTGACATTGATGGGCTGGAGTGGAGTGGATCCCTATAGCTTTCTCAGAGATAGCTAGGCCCCTCCCTTTAATGCTCTCAGAGATAGCTAGGCCCCTCCCTTTAATGCTCTCAGAGATAGCTAGGCCCCTCTCTTTAACACTGTTAGAGATAGCTAGGCCCCTCCCTTTAATGCTCTCAGAGATAGCTAGGCCCCTCCCTTTAATGCTCTCAGAGATAGCTAGTCCCCTCCCTTTAATGCTCTCAGAGATAGCTAGGCCCCTCCCTTTAGCACTCTCAGAGATTGCTAGGCCCCTCCCTTTAATGCTCTCAGAGATAGCTAGGCCCTTCCCTTTAGCACTCTCAGCGATAGCTAGGCCCCTCCCTTTAATGCTCTCAGAGATAGCTAGGCCCCTCCCTTTAACACCCTTAGAGATAGCTAGGCCACTCCCTTTAATGCTCTCAGAGATAGCTAGGCCCCTCCCTTTAGCACGCTCAGAAATAGCTAGCTCTCTCTGAATAGGCCTATTTCTGACTGTTAATCAGTCACCACAAGTTGGCCTCCGCCCAGTACCCTGCCCTGAACCTTAGTCACTGTTACTAGCCAGCTACCACCCAGTACCCTGCCCTGAACCTTAGTCACTGTTACTAGCCAGCTACCACCCAGTACTCTACCATGAACCTTAGTCACTGTTACTAGCCTCCTACCACCCTGTACTCTACCCTGAACCTTAGTCACTGTTACTAGCCAGCTACCACCCAGTACCCTGCCCTGAACCTTAGTCACTGTTACTAGCCAGCTACCACCCAGTACTCTACCATGAACCTTAGTCACTGTTACTAGCCTCCTACCACCCTGTACTCTACCCTGAACCTTACTCACTGTTTCTAGCCGGCTACCACCCGATACCCTGCCCTGAACCTTAGTCATTGTTTCTAGCCAGCTACCACCCGGTACTCTACCCTGAACCTTAGTCGCTGTTACTAGCCGGCTACCACCCAGTACTCTACCCTGAACCTTAGTCACTGTTACTAGCCGGCTACCACCCAGTACTCTACCCTGAACCTTAGTCACTGTTACTAGCCGGCTACCACCCAGTACTCTACCCTGAACCTTAGTCACTGTTACTAGCCGGCTACCACCCAGTACTCTACCCTGAACCTTAGTCACTGTTACTAGCCGGCTACCACCCAGTACTGTACCCCGGATGCCCTATGTACATACCCGTAATTTCCGGACTATAAGCCGCTACTTTATTCCCAACCTTTGAACCTCGCGGTTTATACAATGACGCGGCTAATTTATGGATTTTTCCCGCTTTCACAAGATTCATGCTGCCAAAAAACTGAGTACCGTCACATAATGTGACGTAAATCGAGCGCCTCAAACTTCCCATCATTCTGATTACGGTAGTCATTTTGTCATCCTCATCATGGCAAAGACACGGAGAAATGCATATGATGCAGCTTTCAAGTTGAAGGCGATCGATCTGGCTGTTGGAAAAGGAAAGAGAGCTGCTGCACGGGAGCTTGGCCTTAATGAGTCGATGATAAGACGTTGTAAACAGACAACAAACCTTTCAGAGGTAAGAAAAGCAGATGGCCCAAAGTATTTGCAGCCACCCGACATCAGTGTAAATCGTGCATTTAAGGTGGCGCTCCGTGTTCAGTGGGAGGCTTGGATGACAAGTGGGGAGAAATCCTTCACTAAAACGGGCCGCAGGCGAAGAGCATCTTATGGTCAAGTCTGCCAGTGGGTCCTGATAGCGTGGAGCATTGTCAAAAAATCCACTATCATCAACGGGTTTCGAAAGGCTGGACTGCTGCGTGTTGAAGGGGCAGCGTGAGCTCAGCGGGGTATTTGCCTCCGGATGAAAGTGACGAGAGTGATGAAAACGATCCAACATCGGATGAAGCAATTCTGAGGCTATTCAACTCCGACACCGAAGGAGATGACTTCAGTGGTTTCAGTGCACAGGAGGAGGAAGATAGTGACCAATGACTTTCTTGGTAGGCTACTGTTTTAATTTTTGTTACAAGCCGTGATTCGTTAAAGCCTATTAATTTTTGTTTCGTTTAAAGGATGTGTAAAGTTCATTTGTTTCAATGTACCGGTAGGCACCTGCGGCTTATTTATGTACAAAATACATATTTTTTAATAATTCAGTGGGTGCGGTTTATATTCAGGTGTGCTTAATAGTCCAGCAATTACGGTACAGGAGCTACGGTAGTCATTGAACACGGGTCACTTTAATAATGTTTACATAATGTTTTACCTACTTCATATGTATATACTGTATTCTAGTCAAGACTCATCCTGTATAACTGCTGCTGTACACACCATCCTAATTAACTACTGTCTATACTGTCTATACACACCATCCTATATAACTACTGTCTATACACACCATCCTATTTAACTACTGTCTATACTGTCTATACACACCATCCTATATAACTACTGTCTATACACACCATCCTATATAACTACTGTCTATACTGTCTATACACACCATCCTAATTAACTACTGTCTATACTGTCTATACACACCATCCTAATTAACTACTGTCTATACTGTCTATATACACCATCCTATATAACTACTGTCTATACTGTCTATACACACCATCCTAATTAACTACTGTCTATACACACCATCCTATATAACTACTGTCTATACACACCATCCTAATTAACTACTGTCTATACACACCATCCTAATTAACTACTGTCTATACACACCATCCTAATTAACTACTGTCTATACACACCATCCTATATAACTACTGTCTATACACACCATCCTAATTAACTACTGTCTATACACACCATCCTAATTAACTACTGTCTATACACACCATCCTAATTAACTACTGTCTATACACACCATCCTAATTAACTACTGTCTATACACACCATCCTAATTAACTACTGTCTATACACACCATCCTATATTACTACTGTCTATACACACCATCCTATATTACTACTGTCTATACACACCATCCTAATTAACTACTGTCTATACACACCATCCTAATTAACTACTGTCTATACACACCATCCTAATTAACTACTGTCTATACACACCATCCTATATAACTACTGTCTATACACACTATCCTAATTAACTACTGTCTATACACACCATCCTAATTAACTACTGTCTATACACACCATCCTATATAACTACTGTCTATACCTTCTATACACACCATCCTATATAACTACTGTCTATACATTCTATACACACCATCCTATATAACTACTGTCTATACACACCATCCTAATTAACTACTGTCTATACACACCATCCTAATTAACTACTGTCTATACACACCATCCTATATAACTACTGTCTGTACACACCATCCTAATTAACTACTGTCTATACACACCATCCTAATTAACTACTGTCTATACACACCATCCTATATAACTACTGTCTATACACACCATCCTAATTAACTACTGTCTATACACACCATCCTAATTAACTACTGTCTATACACACCATCCTAATTAACTACTGTCTATACACACCATCCTAATTAACTACTGTCTATACACACCATCCTAATTAACTACTGTCTATACACACCATCCTAATTAACTACTGTCTATACACACCATCCTAATTAACTACTGTCTATACACACCATCCTAATTAACTACTGTCTATACACACCATCCTAATTAACTACTGTCTATACACACCATCCTAATTAACTACTGTCTATACACACCATCCTATATAACTACTGTCTATACACACCATCCTAATTAACTACTGTCTATACACACCATCCTAATTAACTACTGTCTATACACACCATCCTAATTAACTACTGTCTATACACACCATCCTAATTAACTACTGTCTATACACACCATCCTATATAACTACTGTCTATACACACCATCCTAATTAACTACTGTCTATACACACCATCCTAATTAACTACTGTCTATACACACCATCCTAATTAACTACTGTCTATAAACACCATCCTCTAAAACTACTGTCTATACACACCATCCTATATAACTACCGTCTATACACACCATCCTATATAACTACTGTCTATACACACCATCCTATATAACTACTGTCTAAACACACCATCCTAATTAACTACTGTCTATACTGTCTATATACACCATCCTAATTAACTACTGTCTATACTGTCTATATACACCACCCTAATTAACTACTGTCTATACACACCATCCTATATAACTACTGTCTATACACACCATCCTAATTAACTACTGTCTATATACACCATCCTATATAACTACTGTCTATACACACCATCCTAATTAACTACTGTCTATACACACCATCCTAATTAACTACTGTCTATACACACCATCCTATATAACTACTGTCTATACACAACATCCTAATTATTACTACTGTCTATACACACCATCCTATATTACTACTGTCTATACACACCATCCTAATTAACTACTGTCTATACACACCATCCTAATTAACTACTGTCTATACACACCATCCTAATTAACTACTGTCTATACACACCATCCTATATAACTACTGTCTATACACACTATCCTAATTAACTACTGTCTATACACACCATCCTAATTAACTACTGTCTATACACACCATCCTATATAACTACTGTCTATACCTTCTATACACACCATCCTATATAACTACTGTCTATACATTCTATACACACCATCCTATATAACTACTGTCTATACACACCATCCTAATTAACTACTGTCTATACACACCATCCTAATTAACTACTGTCTATACACACCATCCTATATAACTACTGTCTGTACACACCATCCTAATTAACTACTGTCTATACACACCATCCTAATTAACTACTGTCTATACACACCATCCTATATAACTACTGTCTATACACACCATCCTAATTAACTACTGTCTATACACACCATCCTAATTAACTACTGTCTATACACACCATCCTAATTAACTACTGTCTATACACACCATCCTAATTAACTACTGTCTATACACACCATCCTAATTAACTACTGTCTATACACACCATCCTAATTAACTACTGTCTATACACACCATCCTAATTAACTACTGTCTATACACACCATCCTAATTAACTACTGTCTATACACACCATCCTAATTAACTACTGTCTATACACACCATCCTAATTAACTACTGTCTATACACACCATCCTATATAACTACTGTCTATACACACCATCCTAATTAACTACTGTCTATACACACCATCCTAATTAACTACTGTCTATACACACCATCCTAATTAACTACTGTCTATACACACCATCCTAATTAACTACTGTCTATACACACCATCCTATATAACTACTGTCTATACACACCATCCTAATTAACTACTGTCTATACACACCATCCTAATTAACTACTGTCTATACACACCATCCTAATTAACTACTGTCTATAAACACCATCCTCTAAAACTACTGTCTATACACACCATCCTATATAACTACCGTCTATACACACCATCCTATATAACTACTGTCTATACACACCATCCTATATAACTACTGTCTAAACACACCATCCTAATTAACTACTGTCTATACTGTCTATATACACCATCCTAATTAACTACTGTCTATACTGTCTATATACACCACCCTAATTAACTACTGTCTATACACACCATCCTATATAACTACTGTCTATACACACCATCCTAATTAACTACTGTCTATATACACCATCCTATATAACTACTGTCTATACACACCATCCTAATTAACTACTGTCTATACACACCATCCTAATTAACTACTGTCTATACACACCATCCTATATAACTACTGTCTATACACAACATCCTAATTAACTACTGTCTATACACACCATCCTAATTACCTACTGTCTATACACACCATCCTATATAACTACTGTCTATACACACCATCCTAATTAACTACTGTCTATACACACCATCCTAATTAACTACTGTCTATACACACCATCCTAATTAACTACTGTCTATACACACCATCCTAATTAACTACTGTCTATACACACCATCCTAATTAACTACTGTCTATACACACCATCCTAATTAACTACTGTCTATACACACCATCCTAATTAACTTCTGTCTATACACACCATCCTAATAAACTACTGTCTATACACACCATCCTAATTAACTACTGTCTATACACACCATCCTAATTAACTACTGTCTATACACACCATCCTAATTAACTACTGTCTATACACACCATCCTATATAACTACTGTCCATACACACCATCCTAATTAACTTCTGTCTATACACACCATCCTAATTAACTACTGTCTATACACACCATCCTAATTAACTACTGTCTATACACACCATCCTATATAACTACTGTCTATACACACCATCCTAATGAACTACTGTCTATACACACCATCCTAATTAACTACTGTCTATACACACCATCCTAATTAACTACTGTCTATACACACCATCCTAATTAACTACTGTATATACACCATCCTATATAACTACTGTCTCTACACACCATCCTAATTAACTTCTGTCTATACACACCATCCTAATTAACTACTGTCTATACACACCATCCTAATTAACTACTGTCTATACACACCATCCTAATTAACTACTGTCTATACACACCATCCTAATTAACTTCTGTCTATACACACCATCCTAATTAACTACTGTCTATACACACCATCCTAATTAACTACTGTCTATACACACCATCCTAATTAACTACTGTCTATACACACCATCCTATATAACTACTGTCTATACACCATCCTATATAACTACTGTCTATACCTTCTATACACACCATCCTAATGAACTACTGTCTATACACACCATCCTAATTAACTACTGTCTATACACACCATCCTAATTAACTACTGTCTATACACACCATCCTAATTAACTACTGTATATACACCATCCTATATAACTACTGTCTATACCTTCTATACACACCATCCTAATTAACTACTGTCTATACACACCATCCTAATTAACTACTGTCTATACACACCATCCTAATTAACTACTGTCTATACACACCATCCTAATTAACTACTGTCTATACACACCATCCTAATTAACTACTGTCTATACACACCATCCTAATTAACTACTGTATATACACCATCCTATATAACTACTGTCTATACCTGCTATACACACCATCCTAATTAACTACTGTCTATACACACCATCCTAATTAACTACTGTCTATACACACCATCCTAATTAACTACTGTCTATACACACCATCCTATATAACTACTGTCTATACACACCATCCCATATAACTACTGTCTATACACACCATCCTATATAACTACTGTCTATACACACCATCCCATATAACTACTGTCTATACACACCATCCTATTTAACTTCTGTCTATATACACCATCCTATATAACTACTGTCTATACACACCATCCTAATTAACTACTGTCTATACACACCATCCTAATTAACTACTGTCTATATACACCATCCTAATTAACTACTGTCTATACACACCATCCTAATTAACTACTGTCTATATACACCATCCTATATAACTACTGTCTATATACACCATCCTATATAACTACTGTCTATACCTTCTATACACACCATCCTAATTAACTACTGTCTATACACACCATCCTAATTAACTTCTGTCTATACACACCATCCTAATTAACTACTGTCTATATACACCATCCTAATTAACTACTGTCTATACACACCATCCTAATTCACTACTGTCTATATACACCATCCTATATAACTACTGTCTATACCTTCTATACACACCATCCTAATTAACTTTTGTCTATACACACCATCCTAATTAACTTCTGTCTATACACACCATCCTAATTAACTACTGTCTATACACACCATCCTATATAATTACTGTCTATACACACCATCCTAATTAACTACTGTCTATACACATCATCCTGTATAACTACTGTCTATACACACCATCCTAATTAACTACCGTCTATACACACCATCCTAATTAACTACTGTCTATACACACCATCCTATATAACTACTGTCTATACACACTATCCTATATAACTACTGTCTATACACACCATCCCATATAACTACTGTCTATACACATCATTCTTAATAACTACTGTCTATACACACCATCCTATATAACTACTGTCTATACACACCATCCTATATAACTACTGTCTATACACACCATCCTAATTAACTACTGTCTATACACACCATCCTATATAACTACTGTCTATACTGTCTATACACACCATCCTAATTAACTACTGTCTATACACACCATCCTATATAACTACTGTCTATACACACCATCCTAATTAACTACTGTCTATACACACCATCCTATATAACTACTGTCTATACTGTCTATACACACCATCCTAATTAACTACTGTCTATACACACCATCCTAATGAACTACTGTCTATACACACATCCTAAATTAACTACTGTCTATACACACCATCCTAATTAACTACTGTCTATATACACCATCCTATATAACTACTGTCTATACACACCATCCTAATTAACTACTGTCTATACACACCATCCTAATTAACTACTGTCTATACACACCATCCTAATTAACTACTGTCTATATACACCATCCTAATTAACTACTGTCTATACACACCATCCTATATAATTACTGTCTATACACACCATCCTATATTACTCATCTTTATACACACCATCCCATATTACTACTGTCTATACACACCATCCTATATAACTACTGTCTATACACACCATCCTATATAACTACTGTCTATACACACCATCCTATATAACTACTGTCTATACACACCATCCTATATAACTACTGTCTATACACACCATCCTATATAACTACTGTATATTCACACCATCCTATTATAACTACTGTCTATACACACCATCCTATATAACTACTGTCTATGCTGTCTATACACACCATCCTAATTAACTACTGTCTATACACACCATCCTAATTAACTACTGTATATACACCATCCTATATAACTACTGTCTATACCTTCTATTCACACCATCCTAATTAACTACTGTCTATACACACCATCCTAATTAACTTCTGTCTATATACACCATCCTATATAACTACTGTCTATACACACCATCCTAATTAAGTACTGTCTATACACACCATCCTAATTAACTACTGTCTATATACACCATCCTAATTAACTACTGTCTATACACACCATCCTAATTAACTACTGTCTATACACACCATCCTAATTAACTTCTGTCTATATACACCATCCTATATAACTACTGTCTATACCCCCCATCCTAATTAACTACTGTCTATACACACCATCCTAATTAACTTCTGTCTATACACACCATCCTAATTAACTACTGTCTATACACACCATCCTAATTCACTACTGTCTATATACACCATCCTATATAACTACTGTCTATACCTTCTATACACACCATCCTAATTAACTACTGTCTATACACACCATCCTATTATAACTTCTGTCTATACACACCATCCTAATTAACTACTGTCTATACACACCATCCTATATAATTACTGTCTATACACACCATCCTAATTAACTACTGTCTATACACATCATCCTATATAACTACTGTCTATACACACCATCCTAATTAACTACCGTCTATACACACCATCCTAATTAACTACTGTCTATACACACCATCCCATATAACTACTGTCTATACACATCATTCTTAATAACTACTGTCTATACACACCATCCTACATAACTACTGTCTATACACACCATCCTATATAACTACTGTCTATACACACCATCCTAATTAACTACTGTCTATACACACCATCCTATATAACTACTGTCTATACTGTCTATACACACCATCCTAATTAACTACTGTCTATACACACCATCCTATATAACTACTGTCTATACACACCATCCTAATTAACTACTGTCTATACACACCATCCTATATAACTACTGTCTATACTGTCTATACACACCATCCTAATTAACTACTGTCTATACACACCATCCTATATAACTACTGTCAATACACACCATCCTAATTAACTACTGTCTATACACACCATCCTATATAACTACTGTCTATACTGTCTATACACACCATCCTAATTAACTACTGTCTATACACACCATCCTAATGAACTACTGTCTATACACACATCCTAAATTAACTACTGTCTATACACACCATCCTAATTAACTACTGTCTATACACACCATCCTAATTAACTACTGTCTATACACACCATCCTAATTAACTACTGTCTATATACACCATCCTAATTAACTACTGTCTATACACACCATCCTATATAATTACTGTCTATACACACCATCCTATATTACTCATGTTTATACACACCATCCCATATTACTACTGTCTACACACACCATCCTATATAACTACTGTCTATACTGTCAATACACACCATCCTATATAATTACTGTCTATACACATCATTCTTAATAACTACTGTCTATACACACCATCCTATATAACTACTGTCTATACACACCATCCTATATAACTACTGTCTATACACACCATCCTATATAACTACTGTCTATACACACCATCCTATATAACTACTGTCTATACACACCATCCTATATAACTACTGTCTATTCACACCATCCTATTATAACTACTGTCTATACACACCATCCTATATAACTACTGTCTATGCTGTCTATACACACCATCCTATTATAACTACTGTCTATACTGTCTATACACACCATCCTACATAACTACTGTCTATACACACCATCCTATATAACTACTGTCTATACTGTCAATACACACCATCCTATATACCTACTGTCTATACACATCATTCTTAATAACTACTGTTTATACACACCATCCTATATAACTACTGTCTATACACACCATCCTATATAAATACTGTCTATACACACCATGCTATATAACTACTGTCTATACTGTCTATACACACCATCCTATTTAATTACTGTCTATACACACCATCCTATATAACTACTGTCTATATACACTATCCTATATAACTACTGTCTATATACACTATCCTATATAACTACTGTCTATACACACCATCCTAATTCACTACTGTCTATATACACCATCCTATATAACTACTGTCTATACCTTCTATACACACCATCCTAATTAACTACTGTCTATACACACCATCCTATATAATTACTGTCTATACACACCATCCTAATTAACTACTGTCTATACACATCATCCTATATAACTACTGTCTATACACACCATCCTAATTAACTACCGTCTATACACACCATCCTAATTAACTACTGTCTATACACACCATCCTATATAACTACTGTCTATACACACTATCCTATATAACTACTGTCTATACACACCATCCCATATAACTACTGTCTATACACATCATTCTTAATAACTACTGTCTATACACACCATCCTACATAACTACTGTCTATACACACCATCCTATATAACTACTGTCTATACACACCATCCTAATTAACTACTGTCTATACACACCATCCTATATAACTACTGTCTATACTGTCTATACACACCATCCTAATTAACTACTGTCTATACACACCATCCTATATAACTACTGTCTATACACACCATCCTAATTAACTACTGTCTATACACACCATCCTATATAACTACTGTCTATACTGTCTATACACACCATCCTAATTAACTACTGTCTATACACACCATCCTATATAACTACTGTCAATACACACCATCCTAATTAACTACTGTCTATACACACCATCCTATATAACTACTGTCTATACACACCATCCTAATGAACTACTGTCTATACACACATCCTAAATTAACTACTGTCTATACACACCATCCTAATTAACTACTGTCTATACACACCATCCTAATTAACTACTGTCTATATACACCATCCTAATTAACTACTGTCTATACACACCATCCTATATAATTACTGTCTATACACACCATCCTATATTACTCATGTTTATACACACCATCCCATATTACTACTGTCTACACACACCATCCTATATAACTACTGTCTATACTGTCAATACACACCATCCTATATAATTACTGTCTATACACATCATTCTTAATAACTACTGTCTATACACACCATCCTATATAACTACTGTCTATACACACCATCCTATATAACTACTGTCTATACACACCATCCTATATAACTACTGTCTATACACACCATCCTATATAACTACTGTCTATACACACCATCCTATATAACTACTGTCTATTCACACCATCCTATTATAACTACTGTCTATACACACCATCCTATATAACTACTGTCTATGCTGTCTATACACACCATCCTATTATAACTACTGTCTATACTGTCTATACACACCATCCTACATAACTACTGTCTATACACACCATCCTATATAACTACTGTCTATACTGTCAATACACACCATCCTATATACCTACTGTCTATACACATCATTCTTAATAACTACTGTTTATACACACCATCCTATATAACTACTGTCTATACACACCATCCTATATAAATACTGTCTATACACACCATGCTATATAACTACTGTCTATACTGTCTATACACACCATCCTATTTAATTACTGTCTATACACACCATCCTATATAACTACTGTCTATATACACTATCCTATATAACTACTGTCTATATACACTATCCTATATAACTACTGTCTATACACACCATCCTATATAACTACTGTCTATACACACCATCCTAATTAACTACTGTCTATACACACCATCCTATATAACTACTGTCTATACTGTCTATACACACCATCCTAATTAACTACTGTCTATACACACCATCCTATATAACTACTGTCAATACACACCATCCTAATTAACTACTGTCTATACACACCATCCTATATAACTACTGTCTATACTGTCTATACACACCATCCTAATTAACTACTGTCTATACACACCATCCTAATGAACTACTGTCTATACACACATCCTAAATTAACTACTGTCTATACACACCATCCTAATTAACTACTGTCTATACACACCATCCTAATTAACTACTGTCTATATACACCATCCTAATTAACTACTGTCTATACACACCATCCTATATAATTACTGTCTATACACACCATCCTATATTACTCATGTTTATACACACCATCCCATATTACTACTGTCTACACACACCATCCTATATAACTACTGTCTATACTGTCAATACACACCATCCTATATAATTACTGTCTATACACATCATTCTTAATAACTACTGTCTATACACACCATCCTATATAACTACTGTCTATACACACCATCCTATATAACTACTGTCTATACACACCATCCTATATAACTACTGTCTATACACACCATCCTATATAACTACTGTCTATACACACCATCCTATATAACTACTGTCTATTCACACCATCCTATTATAACTACTGTCTATACACACCATCCTATATAACTACTGTCTATGCTGTCTATACACACCATCCTATTATAACTACTGTCTATACTGTCTATACACACCATCCTACATAACTACTGTCTATACACACCATCCTATATAACTACTGTCTATACTGTCAATACACACCATCCTATATACCTACTGTCTATACACATCATTCTTAATAACTACTGTTTATACACACCATCCTATATAACTACTGTCTATACACACCATCCTATATAAATACTGTCTATACACACCATGCTATATAACTACTGTCTATACTGTCTATACACACCATCCTATTTAATTACTGTCTATACACACCATCCTATATAACTACTGTCTATATACACTATCCTATATAACTACTGTCTATATACACTATCCTATATAACTACTGTCTATACACACCATCCTATATAACTACTGTCTATACACACCATCCTATATAACTACTGTCTATACTGTCTATACACACCATCCTATATTACTACTGTCTATACTGTCTATACACACCATCCTATATAACTACTGTCTATACACACCATCCTATATAACTACTGTCTATACACACCATCCTATATAACTACTGTCTATACTGTCTATACACACCATCCTATTATAACTACTGTCTATACACACCATCCTCTATAACTACTGTCTATACACACCATCCTATTATAACTACTGTCTATACACACCATCCTATATAACTACTGTCTATACACACCATCCTATTATAACTACTGTCTATACACACCATCCTATTATAACTACTGTCTATACACACCATCCTATATAACTACTGTCTATACACACCATCCTATATAACTACTGTCTATACTGTCTATACACACCATCCTATTATAACTACTGTCTATACTGTCTATACACACCATCCTATATAACTACTCTCTATTAACACCATCCTAAATAACTGCTGTTTATACACACCATCCTATATAACTACTGTCTATTCACACCATCCTATTATAACTACTGTCTATGCTGTCTATACACACCATCCTATTATAACTACTGTCTATACTGTCTATACACACCATCCTACATAACTACTGTCTATACACACCATCCTATATAACTACTGTCTATACTGTCAATACACACCATCCTATATACCTACTGTCTATACACATCATTCTTAATAACTACTGTTTATACACACCATCCTATATAACTACTGTCTATACACACCATCCTATATAACTACTGTCTATGCTGTCTATACACACCATCCTATTATAACTACTGTCTATACTGTCTATACACACCATCCTACATAACTACTGTCTATACACACCATCCTATATAACTACTGTCTATACTGTCAATACACACCATCCTATATACCTACTGTCTATACACATCATTCTTAATAACTACTGTTTATACACACCGTCCTATATAACTACTGTGTATACACACCATCCTATATAAATACTGTCTATACACACCATGCTATATAACTACTGTCTATACTGTCTATACACACCATCCTATTTAATTACTGTCTATACACACCATCCTATATAACTACTGTCTATACACACCATCCTATATAACTACTGTCTATATACACGATCCTATATAACTACTGTCTATACACACCATCCTATATAACTACTGTCTATACACACCATCCTATATAACTACTGTCTATACACACCATCCTATATAACTACTGTCTATACTGTCTATACACACCATCCTATATTACTACTGTCTATACTGTCTATACACACCATCCTATATAACTACTGTCTGTACACACCATCCTATATAACTACTGTCTATACACACCATCCTGTATAACTACTATCTATACTGTCAATACACACCATCCTATTATAACTACTGTCTATACACACCATCCTTTATAACTACTGTCTATACACACCATCCTATATAACTACTGTCTATGCTGTCTATACACACCATCCTATTATAACTACTGTCTATACTGTCTATACACACCATCCTACATAACTACTGTCTATACACACCATCCTATATAACTACTGTCTATACTGTCAATACACACCATCCTATATACCTACTGTCTATACACATCATTCTTAATAACTACTGTTTATACACACCATCCTATATAACTACTGTCTATACACACCATCCTATATAAATACTGTCTATACACACCATCCTATATAACTACTGTCTATGCTGTCTATACACACCATCCTATTATAACTACTGTCTATACTGTCTATACACACCATCCTACATAACTACTGTCTATACACACCATCCTATATAACTACTGTCTATACTGTCAATACACACCATCCTATATACCTACTGTCTATACACATCATTCTTAATAACTACTGTTTATACACACCATCCTATATAACTACTGTCTATACACACCATCCTATATAAATACTGTCTATACACACCATGCTATATAACTACTGTCTATACTGTCTATACACACCATCCTATTTAATTACTGTCTATACACACCATCCTATATAACTACTGTCTATATACACTATCCTATATAACTACTGTCTATATACACTATCCTATATAACTACTGTCTATACACACCATCCTATATAACTACTGTCTATACACACCATCCTATATAACTACTGTCTATACTGTCTATACACACCATCCTATATTACTACTGTCTATACTGTCTATACACACCATCCTATATAACTACTGTCTATACACACCATCCTATATAACTACTGTCTATACACACCATCCTATATAACTACTGTCTTTACACACCATCCTATATAACTACTGTCTATACTGTCTATACACACCATCCTATTATAACTACTGTCTATACACACCATCCTCTATAACTACTGTCTATACACACCATCCTATTATAACTACTGTCTATACACACCATCCTATATAACTACTGTCTATACACACCATCCTATTATAACTACTGTCTATACACACCATCCTATTATAACTACTGTCTATACACACCATCCTATATAACTACTGTCTATACACACCATCCTATATAACTACTGTCTATACTGTCTATACACACCATCCTATTATAACTACTGTCTATACTGTCTATACACACCATCCTATATAACTACTCTCTATTAACACCATCCTAAATAACTGCTGTTTATACACACCATCCTATATAACTACTGTCTATTCACACCATCCTATTATAACTACTGTCTATGCTGTCTATACACACCATCCTATTATAACTACTGTCTATACTGTCTATACACACCATCCTACATAACTACTGTCTATACACACCATCCTATATAACTACTGTCTATACTGTCAATACACACCATCCTATATACCTACTGTCTATACACATCATTCTTAATAACTACTGTTTATACACACCATCCTATATAACTACTGTCTATACACACCATCCTATATAACTACTGTCTATGCTGTCTATACACACCATCCTATTATAACTACTGTCTATACTGTCTATACACACCATCCTACATAACTACTGTCTATACACACCATCCTATATAACTACTGTCTATACTGTCAATACACACCATCCTATATACCTACTGTCTATACACATCATTCTTAATAACTACTGTTTATACACACCGTCCTATATAACTACTGTGTATACACACCATCCTATATAAATACTGTCTATACACACCATGCTATATAACTACTGTCTATACTGTCTATACACACCATCCTATTTAATTACTGTCTATACACACCATCCTATATAACTACTGTCTATACACACCATCCTATATAACTACTGTCTATATACACTATCCTATATAACTACTGTCTATACACACCATCCTATATAACTACTGTCTATACACACCATCCTATATAACTACTGTCTATACACACCATCCTATATAACTACTGTCTATACTGTCTATACACACCATCCTATATTACTACTGTCTATACTGTCTATACACACCATCCTATATAACTACTGTCTGTACACACCATCCTATATAACTACTGTCTATACACACCATCCTGTATAACTACTATCTATACTGTCAATACACACCATCCTATTATAACTACTGTCTATACACACCATCCTTTATAACTACTGTCTATACACACCATCCTATATAACTACTGTCTATGCTGTCTATACACACCATCCTATTATAACTACTGTCTATACTGTCTATACACACCATCCTACATAACTACTGTCTATACACACCATGCTATATAACTACTGTCTATACTGTCTATACACACCATCCTATTTAATTACTGTCTATACACACCATCCTATATAACTACTGTCTATACACACCATCCTATATAACAACTGTCTATATACACTATCCTATATAACTACTGTCTATATACACTATCCTATATAACTACTGTCTATACACACCATCCTATATAACTACTGTCTATACACACCATCCTATATAACTACTGTCTATACTGTCTATACACACCATCCTATATTACTACTGTCTATACTGTCTATACACACCATCCTATATAACTACTGTCTATACACACCATCCTATATAACTACTGTCTATACACACCATCCTATATAACTACTGTCTTTACACACCATCCTATATAACTACTGTCTATACTGTCTATACACACCATCCTATTATAACTACTGTCTATACACACCATCCTCTATAACTACTGTCTATACACACCATCCTATTATAACTACTGTCTATACACACCATCCTATATAACTACTGTCTATACACACCATCCTATTATAACTACTGTCTATACACACCATCCTATATAACTACTGTCTATACACACCATCCTATATAACTACTGTCTATACTGTCTATACACACCATCCTATTATAACTACTGTCTATACTGTCTATACACACCATCCTATATAACTACTCTCTATTAACACCATCCTAAATAACTGCTGTTTATACACACCATCCTATATAACTACTGTCTATTCACACCATCCTATTATAACTACTGTCTATGCTGTCTATACACACCATCCTATTATAACTACTGTCTATACTGTCTATACACACCATCCTACATAACTACTGTCTATACACACCATCCTATATAACTACTGTCTATACTGTCAATACACACCATCCTATATACCTACTGTCTATACACATCATTCTTAATAACTACTGTTTATACACACCATCCTATATAACTACTGTCTATACACACCATCCTATATAACTACTGTCTATGCTGTCTATACACACCATCCTATTATAACTACTGTCTATACTGTCTATACACACCATCCTACATAACTACTGTCTATACACACCATCCTATATAACTACTGTCTATACTGTCAATACACACCATCCTATATACCTACTGTCTATACACATCATTCTTAATAACTACTGTTTATACACACCGTCCTATATAACTACTGTGTATACACACCATCCTATATAAATACTGTCTATACACACCATGCTATATAACTACTGTCTATACTGTCTATACACACCATCCTATTTAATTACTGTCTATACACACCATCCTATATAACTACTGTCTATACACACCATCCTATATAACTACTGTCTATATACACTATCCTATATAACTACTGTCTATACACACCATCCTATATAACTACTGTCTATACACACCATCCTATATAACTACTGTCTATACACACCATCCTATATAACTACTGTCTATACTGTCTATACACACCATCCTATATTACTACTGTCTATACTGTCTATACACACCATCCTATATAACTACTGTCTGTACACACCATCCTATATAACTACTGTCTATACACACCATCCTGTATAACTACTATCTATACTGTCAATACACACCATCCTATTATAACTACTGTCTATACACACCATCCTTTATAACTACTGTCTATACACACCATCCTATATAACTACTGTCTATGCTGTCTATACACACCATCCTATTATAACTACTGTCTATACTGTCTATACACACCATCCTACATAACTACTGTCTATACACATCATTCTTAATAACTACTGTTTATACACACCATCCTATATAACTACTGTCTATACACACCATCCTATATAAATACTGTCTATACACACCATGCTATATAACTACTGTCTATACTGTCTATACACACCATCCTATTTAATTACTGTCTATACACACCATCCTATATAACTACTGTCTATACACACCATCCTATATAACTACTGTCTATATACACTATCCTATATAACTACTGTCTATATACACTATCCTATATAACTACTGTCTATACACACCATCCTATATAACTACTGTCTATACACACCATCCTATATAACTACTGTCTATACTGTCTATACACACCATCCTATATTACTACTGTCTATACTGTCTATACACACCATCCTATATAACTACTGTCTATACACACCATCCTATATAACTACTGTCTATACACACCATCCTATATAACTACTGTCTTTACACACCATCCTATATAACTACTGTCTATACTGTCTATACACACCATCCTATTATAACTACTGTCTATACACACCATCCTCTATAACTACTGTCTATACACACCATCCTATTATAACTACTGTCTATACACACCATCCTATATAACTACTGTCTATATACACCATCCTATTATAACTACTGTCTATACACACCATCCTATATAACTACTGTCTATACACACCATCCTATATAACTACTGTCTATACTGTCTATACACACCATCCTATTATAACTACTGTCTATACTGTCTATACAAACCATCCTATATAACTACTCTCTATTAACACCATCCTAAATAACTGCTGTTTATACACACCATCCTATATAACTACTGTCTATTCACACCATCCTATTATAACTACTGTCTATGCTGTCTATACACACCATCCTATTATAACTACTGTCTATACACACCATCCTACATAACTACTGTCTATACACACCATCCTATATAACTACTGTCTATACTGTCAATACACACCATCCTATATACCTACTGTCTATACACATCATTCTTAATAACTACTGTTTATACACACCATCCTATATAACTACTGTCTATACACACCATCCTATATAACTACTGTCTATGCTGTCTATACACACCATCCTATATAACTACTGTCTATACTGTCAATACACACCATCCTATATACCTACTGTCTATACACATCATTCTTAATAAACTACTGTTTATACACACCGTCCTATATAACTACTGTGTATACACACCATCCTATATAAATACTGTCTATACACACCATGCTATATAACTACTGTCTATACTGTCTATACACACCATCCTATTTAATTACTGTCTATACACACCATCCTATATAACTACTGTCTATACACACCATCCTATATAACTACTGTCTATATACACTATCCTATATAACTACTGTCTATACACACCATCCTATATAACTACTGTCTATACTGTCTATACACACCATCCTATATTACTACTGTCTATACTGTCTATACACACCATCCTATATAACTACTGTCTGTACACACCATCCTATATAACTACTGTCTATACACACCATCCTGTATAACTACTATCTATACTGTCAATACACACCATCCTATTATAACTACTGTCTATACACACCATCCTTTATAACTACTGTCTATACACACCATCCTTTATAACTACTGTCTATACACACCATCCTATTATAACTACTGTCTATACACACCATCCTATATAACTACTGTCTATACACACCATCCTATTATAACTACTGTCTATACACACCATCCTATATAACTACTGTCTATACACACCATCCTATATAACTACTGTCTATACTGTCTATACACACCATCCTATTATAACTACTGTCTATACTGTCTATACACACCATCCTATATAACTACTGTCTATACAAACCATCCTATTATAACTACTGTCTATACACACCATCCTATATAACCACTGTCTCTACACACCATCCTATATAACTACTGTCTCTACACACCATCCTATATAACTACTGTCTTGACACACCATCCTATATAACTATTGTCTATACTGTCTATACACACCATCCTATTATAACTACTGTCTACAACTGTCTATACACACCATCCTATATAACTACTGTCTATACTGTCTATACACACCATTCTATATATAACTACTGTCTATACACTCTATCCTATATAACTACTGTCTATACACACCATCCTATATAACTACTGTCTATACTGTCTATACACACCATCCTATATAACTACTGTCTATACTGTATATACACACCATTCTATATATAACTACTGTCTATACACACTATCCTATATAACTACTGTCTATACACACCATCCTATATAACTACTGTCTATACACACCATCCTATATAACTACTGTCTATACACACCATCTTATATACCTACTGTCTATACACATCATTCTTAATAACTACTGTCTATACTGTCTATACACACCATCCTATATAACTACTGTCTATACTGTCTATACACACCATCCTATATAACTACTGTCTATACAAACCATCCTATATACCTACTGTCTATACACATCATTCTTAATAACTACTGTCTATACTGTCTATACACACCATCCTATATAACTACTGTCTATACTGTCTATACACACCATCCTATATAACTAATGTCTATATACACCATCCTATATAACTACTGTCTACACACCTATATAACTACTGTCTATACTGTCTATACACACCATCCTATATTACTACTGTCTATACTGTCTATACACACCATCCTATATAACTACTGTCTGTACACACCATCCTATATAACTACTGTCTATACACACCATCCTGTATAACTACTATCTATACTGTCAATACACACCATCCTATTATAACTTCTGTCTATACACACCATCCTTTATAACTACTGTCTATACACACCATCCTATTATAACTACTGTCTATACACACCATCCTATATAACTACTGTCTATACACACCATCCTATTATAACTACTGTCTATACACACCATCCTATATAACTACTGTCTATACACACCATCCTATATAACTACTGTCTATACTGTCTATACACACCATCCTATTATAACTACTGTCTATACTGTCTATACACACCATCCTATATAACTACTGTCTATACAAACCATCCTATTATAACTACTGTCTATACACACCATCCTATATAACCACTGTCTCTACACACCATCCTATATAACTACTGTCTCTACACACCATCCTATATAACTACTGTCTTTACACACCATCCTATATAACTATTGTCTATACTGTCTATACACACCATCCTATTATAACTACTGTCTATACTGTCTATACACGCCATCCTATATAACTACTGTCTATACTGTCTATACACACCATTCTATATATAACTACTGTCTATACACACTATCCTATATAACTACTGTCTATACACACCATCCTATATAACTACTGTCTATACTGTCTATACACACCATCCTATTATAACTACTGTCTATACACACCATCCTATATAACTACTGTCTATACAAACCATCCTATTATAACTACTGTCTATACACACCATCCTATATAACCACTGTCTCTACACACCATCCTATATAACTAATGTCTATATACACCATCCTATATAACTACTGTCTACACACCATCCTATATAACTACTGTCTATACTGTCTATACACACCATCCTATATAACTACTGTCTATACTGTCTATACACACCATCCTATATAACTACTGTCTATACTGTCTATACACACCATCCTAAATAACTACTGTCTATACACACCATCCTATATAACTACTCTCTATATACACCATCCTATATAACTACTGTCTACACACCATCCTATATAACTACTGTCTATACTGTCTATACACACCATCCTATATAACTACTGTCTATACTGTCTATACACACCATCCTAATTAACTTCTGTCTATACATACCATCCTAATTAACTACTGTCTATACACACCATCCTATATAATTACTGTCTATACACACCATCCTAATTAACTACTGTCTATACACACCATCCTGTATAACTACTGTCTATACACACCATCCTAATTAACTACTGTCTATACACACCATCCTAATTAACTACTGTCTATACACACCATCCTAATTAACTACTGTCTATACACACCATCCTATATAACTACTGTCTATACACACCATCCTATATAACTAATGTCTATACACACCATCCCATATAACTACTGTCTATACACACCATCCTATATAACTACTGTCTATATTGTCAATACACACCATCCTATAAACCTACTGTCTATATACACTATCCTATATAACTACTGTCTATACACACCATCCTATATAACTACTGTCTATACACACCATCCTATATAACTACTGTCTATACTGTCTATACACACCATTCTATATATAACTACTGTCTATACACACTATCCTATATAACTACTGTCTATACACACCATCCTATATAACTACTGTCTATACTGTCTATACACACCATCCTATATAACTACTGTCTATACTGTATATACACACCATTCTATATATAACTACTGTCTATACACACTATCCTATATAACTACTGTCTATACACACCATCCTATATAACTACTGTCTATACACACCATCCTATATAACTACTGTCTATACACACCATCCTATATACCTACTGTCTATACACATCATTCTTAATAATGACTGTCTATACTGTCTATACACACCATCCTATATAACTACTGTCTATACTGTCTATACACACCATCCTATATAACTACTGTCTATACACACCATCCTATATACCTACTGTCTATACACATCATTCTTAATAACTACTGTCTATAATGTCTATACACACCATCCTATATAACTACTGTCTATACTGTCTATACACACCATCCTATATAACTAATGTCTATATACACCATCCTATATAACTACTGTCTACACACCATCCTATATAACTACGGTCTATACTGTCTATACACACCATCCTATATAACTACTGTCTATACTGTCTATACACACCATCCTATATAACTACTGTCTATACACACCATCCTATATAACTACTGTCTATATACACCATCCTATATAACTACTGTCTACACATCATTCTTAATAACTACTGTCTATACTGTCTATACACACCATCCTATATAACTACTGTCTATACTGTCTATACACACCATCCTATATAACTACTGTCTATACACACCATCCTATATACCTACTGTCTATACACATCATTCTTAATAACTACTGTCTATACTGTCTATGCACACCATCCTATATAACTACTGTCTATACTGTCTATACACACCATCCTATATAACTACTGTCTATACTGTCTATACACACCATCCTATATAACTAATGTCTATATACACCATCCTATATAACTACTGTCTACACACCATCCTATATAACTACTGTCTATACTGTCTATACGCACCATCCTATATAACTACTGTCTATACTGTCTATACACACCATCCTATATAACTACTGTCTATACTGTCTATACACACCATCCTATATAACTACTGTCTATATACACCATCCTATATAACTACTGTCTATATACACCATCCTATATAACTACTGTCTACACACCATCCTATATAACTACTGTCTATACTGTCTATACACACCATCCTATATAACTACTGTCTATACTGTCTATACACACCATCCTAATTAACTTCTGTCTATACACACCATCCTAATTAACTACTGTCTATACACACCATCCTATATAATTACTGTCTATACACACCATCCTAATTAACTACTGTCTATACACACCATCCTGTATAACTACTGTCTATACACACCATCCTAATTAACTACTGTCTATACACACCATCCTAATTAACTACTGTCTATACACACCATCCTAATTAACTACTGTCTATACACACCATCCTATATAACTACTGTCTATACACACCATCACATAATACTGTCTATACACACCATCCTATATAACTACTGTCTATACTGTCAATACACACCATCCTATAAACCTACTGTCTATACACATCATTCTTAATAACTACTGTCTATACGCACCATCCTATATAACTACTGTCTATACACATCATTCTTAATAACTACTGTCTATACACACCATCCTAATTAACTACTGTCTATACACACCATCCTATATAACTACTGTCTATACTGTCTATACACACCATCCTAATTAACTACTGTCTATACACACCATCCTATATAACTACTGTCTATACACACCATCCTATATAACTACTGTCTATACACACCATCCTAATTAACTACTGTCTATACTGTCTATACACACCATCCTAATTAACTACTGTCTATACACACCATCCTAATGAACTACTGTCTATACACACATCCTAAATTAACTACTGTCTATACACACCATCCTAATTAACTACTGTCTATATACACCATCCTATATAACTACTGTCTATACACACCATCCTAATTAACTACTGTCTATACACACCATCATAATTAACTACTGTCTATATACACCATCCTAATTAACTACTGTCTATACACACCATCCTATATAACTACTGTCTATACACACCATCCTATATTACTCATGTTTATACACACCATCCCATATTACTACTGTCTATACACACCATCCTATATAACTACTGTCTATACTGTCAATACACACCATCCTATATAATTACTGTCTATACACATCATTCTTAATAACTACTGTCTATACACACCATCCTATATAACTACTGTCTATACACATCATTCTTAATAACTACTGTCTATACACACCATCCTATATAACTACTGTCTATTAACACCATCCTAAATAACTGCTGTTTATACACACCATCCTATATAACTACTGTCTATACTGTCTATATACACCCTCCTACATAACTACTGTCTATACACACCATCCTATATAACTACTGTCTATACTGTCAATACACACCATCCTATATACCTACTGTCTATACACATCATTCTTAATAACTACTGTCTATACACACCATCCTATATAACTACTGTCTATACACACCATCCTATATAACTACTGTCTATACACACCATCCTAATTAACTACTGTCTATACACACCATCCTATATAACTACTGTCTATACTGTCTATACACACCATCCTAATTAACTACTGTCTATACACACCATCCTATATAACTATTGTCTATACACACCATCCTAATTAACTACTGTCTATACACACCATCCTATATAACTACTGTCTATACTGTCTATACACACCATCCTAATTAACTACTGTCTATACACACCATCCTAATGAACTACTGTCTATACACACATCCTAAATTAACTACTGTCTATACACACCATCCTAATTAACTACTGTCTATATACACCATCCTATATAACTACTGTCTATACTCACCATCCTAATTAACTACTGTCTATACACACCATCATAATTAACTACTGTCTATATACACCATCCTAATTAACTACTGTCTATACACACCATCCTATATAACTACTGTCTATACACACCATCCTATATTACTCATGTTTATACACACCATCCCATATTACTACTGTCTATACACACCATCCTATATAACTACTGTCTATACTGTCAATACACACCATCCTATATAATTACTGTCTATACACATCATTCTTAATAACTACTGTCTATACACACCATCCTATATAACTACTCTCTATTAACACCATCCTAAATAACTGCTGTTTATACACACCATCCTATATAACTACTGTCTATACACACCATCCTATTATAACTACTGTCTATACTGTCTATACACACCATCCTACATAACTACTGTCTATACACACCATCCTATATAACTACTGTCTATACTGTCAATACACACCATCCTATATACCTACTGTCTATACACATCATTCTTAATAACTACTGTTTATACACACCATCCTATATAACTACTGTCTATACACACCATCTTATATAACTACTGTCTATACACACCATGCTATATAACTACTGTCTATACTGTCTATACACACCATCCTATTTAATTACTGTCTATACACACCATCCTATATAACTACTGTCTATACTGTCTATACACACCATCCTATTTAATTACTGTCTATACACACCATCCTATATAACTACTGTCTATACACACCATCCTATATAACTACTGTCTATATACACTATCCTGTATAACTACTGTCTATACACACCATCCTATATAACTACTGTCTATACACACCATCCTATATAACTACTGTCTATACTGTCTATACACACCATCCTATATTACTACTGTCTATACTGTCAATACACACCATCCTATATAATTACTGTCTATACACATCATTCTTAATAACTACTGTCTATACACACCATCCTATATAACTACTGTCTATACACATCATTCTTAATAACTACTGTCTATACACACCATCCTATATAACTACTGTCTATTAACACCATCCTAAATAACTGCTGTTTATACACACCATCCCATATAACTACTGTCTATACTGTCTATATACACCCTCCTACATAACTACTGTCTATACACACCATCCTATATAACTACTGTCTATACTGTCAATACACACCATCCTATATACCTACTGTCTATACAAATCATTCTTAATAACTACTGTCTATACACACCATCCTATATAACTACTGTCTATACACACCATCCTATATAACTACTGTCTATACACACCATCCTAATTAACTACTGTCTATACACACCATCCTATATAACTACTGTCTATACTGTCTATACACACCATCCTAATTAACTACTGTCTATACACACCATCCTATATAACTATTGTCTATACACACCATCCTAATTAACTACTGTCTATACACACCATCCTATATAACTACTGTCTATACTGTCTATACACACCATCCTAATTAACTACTGTCTATACACACCATCCTAATGAACTACTGTCTATACACACATCCTAAATTAACTACTGTCTATACACACCATCCTAATTAACTACTGTCTATATACACCATCCTATATAACTACTGTCTATACTCACCATCCTAATTAACTACTGTCTATACACACCATCATAATTAACTACTGTCTATATACACCATCCTAATTAACTACTGTCTATACACACCATCCTATATAACTACTGTCTATACACACCATCCTATATTACTCATGTTTATACACACCATCCCATATTACTACTGTCTATACACACCATCCTATATAACTACTGTCTATACTGTCAATACACACCATCCTATATAATTACTGTCTATACACATCATTCTTAATAACTACTGTCTATACACACCATCCTATATAACTACTCTCTATTAACACCATCCTAAATAACTGCTGTTTATACACACCATCCTATATAACTACTGTCTATACACACCATCCTATTATAACTACTGTCTATACTGTCTATACACACCATCCTACATAACTACTGTCTATACACATCATTCTTAATAACTACTGTTTATACACACCATCCTATATAACTACTGTCTATACACACCATCTTATATAACTACTGTCTATACACACCATGCTATATAACTACTGTCTATACTGTCTATACACACCATCCTATTTAATTACTGTCTATACACACCATCCTATATAACTACTGTCTATACTGTCTATACACACCATCCTATTTAATTACTGTCTATACACACCATCCTATATAACTACTGTCTATACACACCATCCTATATAACTACTGTCTATATACACTATCCTGTATAACTACTGTCTATACACACCATCCTATATAACTACTGTCTATACACACCATCCTATATAACTACTGTCTATACTGTCTATACACACCATCCTATATTACTACTGTCTATACTGTCTATACACACCATCCTATATAACTACTGTCTATACACACCATCCTATATAACTGTCTATACACACCATCCTGTATAACTACTATCTATACTGTCAATACACACCATCCTATTATAACTACTGTCTATACACACCATCCTCTATAACTACTGTCTATACACACCATCCTATTATAACTACTGTCTATACACACCATCCTATATAACTACTGTATATACACACCATCCTATTATAACTACTGTCTACACACACCATCCTATATAACTACTGTCTATACACACCATCCTATATAACTACTGTCTATACTGTCTATACACACCATCCTATTATAACTACTGTCTATACTGTCTATACACACCATCCTATATAACTACTGTCTATACAAACCATCCTATTATAACTACTGTCTATACACACCATCCTATATAACTACTGTCTCTACACACCATCCTATATAACTACTGTCTCTACACACCATCCTATATAACTACTGTACACACATCTTCCTATATAACTACTGTCTATACTGTCTATACACACCATCCTATATAACTACTGTCTATACACACCATCCTAATTTAACTACTGTCTATACACACTATCCTAAATTAACTACTGTCTATACACACCATCCTAATTAACTACTGTCTATATACACCATCCTATATAACTACTGTCTATACACACCATCCTAATTAACTACTGTCTATATACACCATCCTAATTAACTACTGTCTATACACACCATCCTAATTAACTACTGTCTATACACACCATCCTATATAACTACTGTCTATACACACCATCCTATATAACTACTGTCTATACACACCATCCTATATAACTGTCTATACACACCATCCTGTATAACTACTATCTATACTGTCAATACACACCATCCTATTATAACTACTGTCTATACACACCATCCTCTATAACTACTGTCTATACACACCATCCTATTATAACTACTGTCTATACACACCATCCTATATAACTACTGTATATACACACCATCCTATTATAACTACTGTCTACACACACCATCCTATATAACTACTGTCTATACACACCATCCTATATAACTACTGTCTATACTGTCTATACACACCATCCTATTATAACTACTGTCTATACTGTCTATACACACCATCCTATATAACTACTGTCTATACAAACCATCCTATTATAACTACTGTCTATACACACCATCCTATATAACTACTGTCTCTACACACCATCCTATATAACTACTGTCTCTACACACCATCCTATATAACTACTGTACACACATCTTCCTATATAACTACTGTCTATACTGTCTATACACACCATCCTATATAACTACTGTCTATACACACCATCCTAATTTAACTACTGTCTATACACACTATCCTAAATTAACTACTGTCTATACACACCATCCTAATTAACTACTGTCTATATACACCATCCTATATAACTACTGTCTATACACACCATCCTAATTAACTACTGTCTATATACACCATCCTAATTAACTACTGTCTATACACACCATCCTAATTAACTACTGTCTATACACACCATCCTAATTAACTACTGTCTATACACACCATCCTATATAACTACTGTCTATACCTTCTATACACACCATCCTAATTAACTACTGTCTATACACACCATCCTAATTAACTTCTGTCTATACACACCATCCTAATTAACCTCTTTCTATATACACCATCCTATATAACTACTGTCCATACACACCATCCTAATTAACTACTGTCTATACACACCATCCTAATTAACTACTGTCTATACACACCATCCTAATTAACTACTGTCTATATACACCATCCTAATTAACTACTGTCTATACACACCATCCTAATTAACTACTGTCTATATACACCATCCTATATAACTACTGTCTATACCTTCTATACACACCATCCTAATTAACTACTGTCTATACACACCATCCTAATTAACTTATGTCTATACACACCATCCTATTTAACTACTGTCTATACACACCATCCTAATTAACTACTGTCTATATACACCATCCTAATTAACTACTGTCTATACACACCATCCTAATTAACTACTGTCTATATACACCATCCTATATAACTACTGTCTATACCTTCTATACACACCATCCTAATTAACTACTGTCTATACACACCATCCTAATTAACTTCGGTCTATACACACCATCCTAATTAACTACTGTCTATACACACCATCCTAATTAACTACTGTCTATACACACCATCCTAATTAACTACTGTCTATACACACCATCCTGTATAACTACTTTCTATACACACCATCCTAATTAACTACTGTCTATACACACCATCCTAATTAACTACTGTCTATACACACCATCCTATATAACTACTGTCTATACAAATCATTCTTAATAGCTACTGTCTATACACACCATCCTATATAACTACTGTCTATACACACCATCCTATATAACTACTGTCTATACACACCATCCCATATAACTACTGTCTATGCACACCATCCTATGTAACTACTGTCTATACTGTCAATACACACCATCCTATAAACCTACTGTCTATACACATCATTCTTAATAACTACTGTCTATACACACCATCCTAAATAACTGCTGTTTATACACACCATCCTATATAACTACTGTCTATACTGTCTATATACACCCTCCTACATAACTACTGTCTATACACACCATCCTATATAACTACTGTCTATACTGTCTATACACACCATCCTATTATAACTACTGTCTATACTGTCTATACACACCATCCTATATAACTACTGTCTATACACACCATCCTATTATAACTACTGTCTATACACACCATCCTATATAACTACTGTCTCTACACACCATCCTATATAACTACTGTCTCTACACACCATCCTATATAACTACTGTCTATACACACCATCCTATATAACTACTGTCTATACTGTCTATACACACCATCCTATTATAACTACTGTCTATACTGTCTATACACACCATCCTATATAACTACTGTCTATACTGTCTATACACACCATTCTATATATAACTACTGTCTATACACACTATCCTATATAACTAATGTCTATACACACCATCCTATATAACTACTGTCTATACTGTCTATACACACCATTCTATATATAACTACTGTCTATACACACTATCCTATATAACTACTGTCTATACACACCATCCTATATAACTACTGTCTATACACACCATCCTATATAACTACTGTCTATACACACCATCCTATATAACTATTGTCTATACTGTCTATACACACCATCCTATATAACTACTGTCTATACTGTCTATACACAACATCCTATATAACTACTGTCTACACACCATCCTATATAACTACTGTCTATACTGTCTATACACACCATCCTATATAACTACTGTCTATACTGTATATACACACAATCCTATATAACTACTGTCTATACACACCATCCTAATTTAACTACTGTCTATACACACCATCCTAAATTAACTACTGTCTATACACACCATCCTAATTAACTACTGTCTTTATACACCATCCTATATAACTACTGTCTATACACACCATCCTAATTAACTACTGTCTATATACACCATCCTAATTAACTACTGTCTATACACACCATCCTAATTAACTACTGTCTATACACACCATCCTAATTAACTACTGTATATACACCATCCTATATAACTACTGTCTATACCTTCTGTACACACCATCCTAATTAACTACTGTCTATACACACCATCCTAATTAACTACTGTCTATACACACCATCCTAATTAACTACTGTCTATACACACCATCCTAATTAACTACTGTCTATATACACCATCCTATATAACTACTGTCTATACCTTCTATACACACCATCCTAATTAACTACTGTCTATACACACCATCCTAATTAACTTCTGTCTATACACACCATCCTATTTAACTACTGTCTATACACACCATCCTAATTAACTACTGTCTATATACACCATCCTAATTAACTATTGTCTATACACACCGTCCTAATTAACTACTGTCTATATACACCATCCTATATAACTACTGTCTATACCTTCTATACACACCATCCTAATTAACTACTGTCTATACACACCATCCTATATAACTACTGTCTCTACACACCATCCTATATAACTACTGTCTCTACACACCATCCTATATAACTACTGTCTATACACACCATCCTATATAACTACTGTCTATACTGTCTATACACACCATCCTATTATAACTACTGTCTATACTGTCTATACACACCATCCTATATAACTACTGTCTATACTGTCTATACACACCATTCTATATATAACTACTGTCTATACACACTATCCTATATAACTAATGTCTATACACACCATCCTATATAACTACTGTCTATACTGTCTATACACACCATTCTATATATAACTACTGTCTATACACACTATCCTATATAACTACTGTCTATACACACCATCCTATATAACTACTGTCTATACACACCATCCTATATAACTACTGTCTATACACACCATCCTATATAACTATTGTCTATACTGTCTATACACACCATCCTATATAACTACTGTCTATACTGTCTATACACACCATCCTATATAACTACTGTCTACACACCATCCTATATAACTACTGTCTATACTGTCTATACACACCATCCTATATAACTACTGTCTATACTGTATATACACACCACCCTATATAACTACTGTCTATACACACCATCCTAATTTAACTACTGTCTATACACACCATCCTAAATTAACTACTGTCTATACACACCATCCTAATTAACTACTGTCTATATACACCATCCTATATAACTACTGTCTATACACACCATCCTAATTAACTACTGTCTATATACACCATCCTAATTAACTACTGTCTATACACACCATCCTAATTAACTACTGTCTATACACACCATCCTAATTAACTACTGTCTATACACACCATCCTAATTAACTACTGTATATACACCATCCTATATAACTACTGTCTATACCTTCTATACACACCATCCTAATTAACTACTGTCTATACACACCATCCTAATTAACTAATGTCTATACACACCATCCTAATTAACTACTGTCTATACACACCATCCTAATTAACTACTGTCTATATACACCATCCTATATAACTACTGTCTATACCTTCTATACACACCATCCTAATTAACTACTGTCTATACACACCATCCTAATTAACTTCTGTCTATACACACCATCCTAATTAACTACTATCTATACACACCATCCTATATAATTACTGTCTATACACACCATCCTAATTAACTACTGTCTATACACACCATCCTGTATAACTACTGTCTATACACACCATCCTAATTAACTACCGTCTATACACACCATCCTAATTAACTACCGTCTATACACACCATCCTAATTAACTACCGTCTATACACACCATCCTAATTAACTACCGTCTATACACACCATCCTAATTAACTACCGTCTATACACACCTTCCTATATAACTACTGTCTATACACATCATTCTTAATAGCTACTGTCTATACACACCATCCTATATAACTACTGTCTATACACACCATCCTATATAACTACTGTCTATACACACCATCCCATATAACTACTGTCTATACACACCATCCTATATAACTACTGTCTATACTGTCAATACACACCATCCTATAAACCTACTGTGTATACACATCATTCTTAATAACTACTGTCTATACACACCATCCTAATTAACTACTGTCTATACACACCATCCTATATAACTACTGTCTATTAACACCATACTAAATAACTGCTGTTTATACACACCATCCTATATAACTACTGTCTATACTGTCTATATACACCCTCCTACATAACTACTGTCTATACACACCATCCTATATAACTACTGTCTATACTGTCAATACACACCATCCTATATACCTACTGTCTATACACATCATTCTTAATAACTACTGTCTATACACACCATCCTATATAACTACTGTCTATACACACCATCCTAATTAACTACTGTATATACACCATCCTATATAACTACTGTCAATACCTTCTATACACACCATCCTAATTAACTACTGTCTATACACACCATCCTAATTAACTTCTGTCTATACACACCATCCTAATTAACCTCTTTCTATATACACCATCCTATATAACTACTGTCCATACACACCATCCTAATTAACTACTGTCTATACACACCATCCTAATTAACTACTGTCTATACACACCATCCCAATTAACTACTGTCTATATACACCATCCTAATTAACTACTGTCTATACACACCATCCTAATTAACTACTGTCTATATACACCATCCTATATAACTACTGTCTATACCTTCTATACACACCATCCTAATTAACTACTGTCTATACACACCATCCTAATTAACTTATGTCTATACACACCATCCTATTTAACTACTGTCTATACACACCATCCTAATTAACTACTGTCTATATACACCATCCTAATTAACTACTGTCTATACACACCATCCTAATTAACTACTGTCTATATACACCATCCTATATAACTACTGTCTATACCTTCTATACACACCATCCTAATTAACTACTGTCTATACACACCATCCTAATTAACTTCGGTCTATACACACCATCCTAATTAACTACTGTCTATACACACCATCCTAATTAACTACTGTCTATACACACCATCCTAATTAACTACTGTCTATACACACCATCCTGTATAACTACTGTCTATACACACCATCCTAATTAACTACTGTCTATACACACCATCCTAATTAACTACTGTCTATACACACCATCCTATATAACTACTGTCTATACAAATCATTCTTAATAGCTACTGTCTATACACACCATCCTTTATAACTACTGTCTATACACACCATCCTATATAACTACTGTCTATACACACCATCCCATATAACTACTGTCTATACACACCATCCTATATAACTACTGTCTATACTGTCAATACACACCATCCTATAAACCTACTGTCTATACACATCATTCTTAATAACTACTGTCTATACACACCATCCTAAATAACTGCTGTTTATACACACCATCCTATATAACTACTGTCTATACTGTCTATATACACCCTCCTACATAACTACTGTCTATACACACCATCCTATATAACTACTGTCTATACTGTCTATACACACCATCCTATTATAACTACTGTCTATACTGTCTATACACACCATCCTATATAACTACTGTCTATACACACCATCCTAATTAACTACTGTCTATACACACCATCCTAATTAACTTCTGTCTATACACACCATCCTATTTAACTACTGTCTATACACACCATCCTAATTAACTACTGTCTATATACACCATCCTAATTAACTATTGTCTATACACACCGTCCTAATTGACTACTGTCTATATACACCATCCTATATAACTACTGTCTATACCTTCTATACACACCATCCTAATTAACTACTGTCTATACACACCATCCTATATAACTACTGTCTCTACACACCATCCTATATAACTACTGTCTCTACACACCATCCTATATAACTACTGTCTATACACACCATCCTATATAACTACTGTCTATACTGTCTATACACACCATCCTATTATAACTACTGTCTTTACTGTCTATACACACCATCCTATATAACTACTGTCTATACTGTCTATACACACCATTCTATATATAACTACTGTCTATACACACTATCCTATATAACTAATGTCTATACACACCATCCTATATAACTACTGTCTATACTGTATACACACCATTCTAAATATAACTACTGTCTATACACACTATCCTATATAACTACTGTCTATACACACCATCCTATATAACTACTGTCTATACACACCATCCTATATAACTACTGTCTATACACACCATCCTATATAACTACTGTCTATACACACCATCCTATATAACTACTGTCTATACACACCATCCTATATAACTACTGTCTATACTGTCTATACACACCATCCTATATTACTACTGTCTATACTGTCTATACACACAATCCTATATAACTACTGTCTATACACACCATCCTATATAACTACTGTCTATACACACCATCCTGTATAACTACTATCTATACACACCATCCTGTATAACTACTATCTATACTGTCAATACACACCATCCTATATAACTACTGTCTATACACACCATGCTATATAGCTAATGTCTATACACACCATGCTATATAACTACTGTCTATACTGTATACACACCATTCTAAATATAACTACTGTCTATACACACTATCCTATATAACTACTGTCTATACACACCATCCTATTATAACTACTGTCTATACACACCATCCTATATAACTACTGTCTATACACACCATCCTATATAACTACTGTCTATACACACCATGCTATATAACTACTGCCTATACTGTATACACACCATTCTAAATATAACTACTGTCTATACACACTATCCTATATAACTACTGTCTATACACACCATCCTATTATAACTACTGTCTATACACACCATCCTATATAACTACTGTCTATACACACTATCCTATATAAATACTGTCTATACACACCATCCTATTATAACTACTGTCTATACTGTCTATACACACCATCCTATATAACTACTGTCTATACTGTTTATACACACCATTCTATATATAACTACTGTCTATACACACTATCCTATATAACTACTGTCTATACACACCATCCTATATAACTACTGTCTATACTGTCTATACACACCATTCTATATATAACTACTGTCTATACACACTATCCTATATAACTACTGTCTATGCACACCATCCTATATAACTACTGTCTATACACACCATCCTATATAACTACTGTCTATACACACCATCCTATATAACTACTGTCTATACTGTCTATACACACCATCCTATATAACTACTGTCTATACACACCATCCTCTATAACTACTGTCTATACTGTCTATACACACCATCCTCTATAACTACTGTCTATACTGTCTATACACACCATCCTATATAACTACTGTCTATACACACCATCCTCTATAACTACTGTCTATACTGTCTATACACAACATCCTATATAACTACTGTCTATACACACCATCCTGTATAACTACTGTCTATACACACAATCCTATATAACTACTGTCTATACACACCATCCTATTTAACTACTGTCTATACTGTCTATACACACCATCCTATATAACTACTGTCTATACACACTATCCTATATAACTACTGTCTATACACACCATCCTATATAACTACTGTCTATACTGTCTATACACACCATTCTATATAACTACTGTCTATACTGTCTATACACACCATCCTATATAACTACTGTCTATACGCACCATCCTATATAACTACTGTCTATACACACCATCCTATATAACTACTGTCTATACACACCATCCTATATAACTACTGTCTATACACACCATCCTATATAACTACTGCCTATACTGTCTATACACACCATCCTATATAACTACTGTCTATACACACCATCCTTAATAACTACTGTCTATACACACCATCCTTAATAACTACTGTCTACACACCATCCTATATAACTACTGTCTATACACACCATCCTATATAACTACTGTCTATACACACCATCCTATATAACTACTGTCTATACACACCATCCTATATAACTACTGTCTATACACACCATCCTATATAACTACTGTCTATACACACCATGCTATATAACTACTGTCTATGCACGCCATCCTATATAACTACTGTCTATACACACCATCCTATATAACTACTGCCTATACTGTCTATACACACCATCCTATATAACTACTGTCTATACACACCATCCTTAATAACTACTGTCTATACACACCATCTTATATAACTACTGTCTATACACACCATCCTATATAACTACTGTCTATACACACCATCCTATATAACTACTGTCTACACACCATCCTATATAACTACTGTCTATACACACCATCCTATATAACTACTGTCTATACACACCATCTTATATAACTAATGTCTATACACACCATCCTATATAACTACTGTCTATACACCTGTCTGTTTCCTTTCCTGTTCTCATCACCCCTCAGTTTCCTTTCCTTTTCTCATCACCTGTCTGTTTCCTTTCCTTTTCTCATCATCCCTCTTCTCCTCATCTCATCATCCCTCTCCTCCTTCCCTGTTCTCATCACCTCTCTGTTTCCTTTCCTTTTCTCATCACCCCTCTGTTTCCTTTCCTTTTCTCATCACCCCTCTGTTTCCTTTCATGTTATCATCATCCCTCTGTTTCCTTTCCTTTTCTCATCACCTGTCTGTTTCCTTTCCCTTTCTCATCATCCCTCCTCTCCCCATCTCATCATCCCTCTGTTTCCTTTCCTTTTCTCATCACCCCTCTGTTTCCTTTCATGTTATCATCATCCCTCTGTTTCCTTTCCTGTTCTCATCACCTGTCTGTTTCCTTTCCTTTTCTCATCACCCTCAGTTTCCTTTCCTTTTCTCATTATCCCTGTCCTCCTCTCCTGTTCTCATCACCCCACTGTTTCCTTTCCTGTTCTCATCATCCCTCCTCTCTTCATCTCATCACCTCTCTGTTGTGTTTGCAGCTGTTCTGGGAGAAGCGTTTGAAAGGCCTGAGTGCGTCAGACATAACAGAAGTGGTCCTCAGGAGCATGGAGCTTCCCAAGGGTTTAACAAGTAGGAGCCCTGCCTGTCGTCTCTCTGATTATGTCTCTGATGTTAATAATAGGCAGTTGTATATAACCATATTATCTTACAATTAGAAATGGTGTTTGATCTGTTATTAGTTATCTCTAATCAAATACACTGTCCTGTGAGATGGAGAACATGGAAGTAAAAACAATGAGGTATGTGAGTCTGTCTGACCAGAAGGGGTTGATGGGACTATGGTTATGTTCCTGACCGTGTTCCTGTGGCCGTGTTGTCCTCTACCAGGTTTGGGTCCAGACACGTCAGACGAGACACTCCTATCGGCTATCTCCAGCGCCCTCCACATGAGCTCCTCCCCCATCACGGGCCAGACGACCTCGGCTGTAGAGAAGAACCCGGCTATCTGGCTCAACACGTCGCAGCCCCTGTGTAAGGCCTTCATAGTCACCGATCAGGACATCCGGTAAGGCGCGTCTCTGTGAGTCTGTTTGTGTCACCGAACCAGGATACACCGTAAAATGTGAGTGTGAGAGAGACTGACTGACTCTCACACACACACACACACACACACACACACACACACACACACACACACACACACACACACACACACACACACAGCAGGTAGATGTGATGTATGTCAAGTACTTCCTTCCCAGGCAGTACTATTTCCCAGGTAGTACTATTTCCCAGGTAGTACTATTTCCCAGGCAGTACTATTTCCCAGGCAGTACTATTTCCCAGGTAGTACTATTACCAGGCAGTACTATTTCCCAGGCAGTACTATTACCAGGCAGTACTATTTCCCAGGCAGTACTATTTCCCAGGCAGTACTATTTCCCAGGTAGTACTATTTCCCAGGTAGTACTATTTCCCATTTCTACTATGGACCAGTATTGCTATGTTTCTCACCATGTGTCCATACATAACTGTGTACTAGAGGTCTTCATGTGTCCAGAAAGTTGGACCGGTTCCAAAATGAACCAAACAGACCCGAGGACCGTCAGACCCGTTCTGAAATGACCCAAACAGACCCGAAGAGCGTCAGACCCGTTCTGAAATGACCCAAACAGACCCGAAGAGCGTCAGACCCGTTCTGAAATTAACCAAACAGACCCGAGGACCGTCAGACCCGTTCTGAAATGACCCAAACAGACACAAGGACCATCAGACCCGTTCTGAAATGAACCAAACAGACCCGAGGACAGTCAGACGCGTTCTGAAATTAACCAAACAGACCCGAGGACCATCAGACCCGTTCTGAAATGACCCAAACAGACCCGAGGACCGTCAGACCCATTCTGAAATGACCCAAACAGACCCGAGGACCGTCAGACCCGTTCTGAAATGAACCAAACAGACCCGAAGAGCGTCAGACCCGTTCTGAAATGAACCAAACAGACCCGAGGACCGTCAGACGCGTTCTGAAATGACCCAATCAGACCCGAGGACCGTCAGACGCGTTCTGAAATGACCCAAACAGACCCGAGGACCGTCAGACCCGTTCTGAAATGACCCAAACAGACACAAGGACCGTGGTCTCTCTGCTGTTTCCTGAGGTCCACCATCAGCTCCTTGGTTGACGTTGATGTTGAGGGAAGGTTATTTTCCTGCCACCACTCCTCCAGGACCCTCACCTCCTCCTCCAGGGCCCTCACCTCCTCCTCCAGGGCCCTCACCTCCTCCTCCAGGGCCCTCACCTCCTCCTCCAGGGCCCTCACCTCCTCCTCCAGGGCCCTCACCTCCTCCTCCAGGGCCCTCACCTCCTCCTCCAGGGCCCTCACCTCCTCCTCCAGGACCCTCACCTCCTCCTCCAGGGCCGTCACCTCCTCCTCCAGGGCCCTCACCTCCTCCTCCAGGGCCCTCACCTCCTCCTCCAGGACCCTCACCTCCTCCTCCAGGGCCCTCACCTCCTCCCTGTAGACTGTCTCGTCATTGTTGGTAATCCGGCCTACTACTGTTGTGCCGTCTGCAAACTTGATGATTGGGTTGGAAGCGTGCATGTCCACGCCGTCATGGTTGAACATGGTGCACAAGAGAGGGCTGAGAACGCACCCTTGTGGGGCCCCTGTGTTGAGGATCAGCGAAGTGGAGGTGTTGTTTCCTACCTTCACTACCTGGGGGCGGCCCGTCAGGAAGTCCAGGACCCAGTTGCAGAGGGAGGGTTTCAGACCCAGGGCCCCGAGCTTAATGGACTTGGAGAGTACTATGGTGTTGAATGTCGAGCTGTAGTCAATGTAAGTATTGTAAGTATGTCATAATGTAAGAAATAACAGACAAAAAAAGAAAATACTGCAACCTTTAGGAGCTAGAAGCAGAGGAAGCAGAGTTGTCATGTCTGTCGGTGCCATCTTGCTCAAGTCATTGTTTGTAGGGAAAATACAAACATTATATTGTGGTATTAAATTACATCACAATATATAACAAAGTATAAAAACTGACCCATCACGCCGTACAAAAAAAGGGCTCGCAATTTCAACCAATCGCTGCACATTTACCACATAATATGGTTGAATCAAGCCACATGTCAACAAACTTCCCTTGCCAGCACAAATGTGGACAAAATCATTTTGTCACGCAAAATGTAAGAATTCCAGTAGCATAACGAAGCATTTTTGCCACACTAAAACCTCGCATTTTTGGTGCGCAAATTTCACAAACAATCCCCACAAAATCCTGGAGGGACTGTTTGACCTGCAGTGAGCTGTGATATTGTCGTGTAGCTAATCAAAATACGTGTCTGTTTGCTATCTAACTAAGGTAGCTATCTAAGTTAGCTAGATAAGTTAGCTAGTTAGCTATCTAAGTTAGCTAGTTAGCTATCTAAGTTAGCTAGTTAGCTATCTAAGTTAGCTAGTTAGCTATCTAAGTTAGCTAGTTAGCTATCTAAGTTAGCTAGTTAGCTATCTAAGTTAGCTAGTTAGCTATCTAAGTTAGCTAGCTCAACAACTAACATTACCGGTAGCCATATCTTTGACAAAATATTTACAATCGGAGATCTTTTGTAACTTGTTAGCAAACACGTGTAACATCAGCAACTGTACATAATTTTACCAGCTAGCTTTGCAATATAATAATGAGGGTTGACATTGGTATGACCGTGGATTCATTTCAATCTCACTAAATTATTGGCATGACGCAAGATATAGGATTCCAAACAGATGTAAACGACAACAAGTTAGCTAGCTATGTTAAACTTTACAAACGCTGAGCACAAACAATAATACATCAATTTACTGTTGTAAATCTCTAAAACTGAAGCTGGTGTTACTATAACAAATATTTGCCAAAGCATGCCGGATAGACATGGTTCTAACTAGATACTGTCTACCTACCTAGGCACATTGGTACAGTCTGGTCAAAGTGCAAAGGTTGAAGGTTATGCCATATTTCTTTCTATTAGGCTAGATATTGTTGTAAATGTAATCTATGTGCGCCCTCCAACCCTGTTCCTGGAGAGCTAGGTAGGTTTTCACTCCAACCGTGTTCCTAGAGTGATACCATCCTGTAGGTTTTCACTCCAACCCTGTTCCTAGAGTGATACCATCCTGTAGGTTTTCACTCCAACCCTGTTCCTAGAGTGATACCATCCTGTAGGTTTTCACTCCAACCCTGTTCCTAGAGTGATACCATCCTGTAGGGTTTCACCCCAACCCTGTTCCTAGAGAGATACCATCCTGTAGGTTTTCACTCCAACCGTGTTCCTGGAGAGCTACTGTCCTGTTGGTTTTCACTCACAGAACATGGTTGGAGACCCCTATTCTATTGTATATGGTCTTATGCTGAGCCGCAATGGCTATGTTTACACAGGCAGCCCCATTCTGATCCTTTTTTCACCAATTGGTTTTAATCACATCAGATCTTTTTCAGAACCGATCTGATTGGTTAAAAGACCAATAAGTGAAAAATAAGAATAATTGTGCTATCTGTGTAAATGCAGGTATAGTCCTTTATCCAGCTTCAAGACACTGGTAATGGTGTTCAGCATGGTGGCCTGGGGAAGCCAAGACTCTTTGTGCTTATGGCGATGGGCTTGTCCTGTCTGTGGTGAACAACCAGCTTGATAAGACTCTGCCGAAAGTGGTGTAGGGCTTCTTTACCCACCAACTGTTTGCTGCACATCTCCTGGAAAGACATGGTTGAAGGTGTTAGCATTTTACACTTTTTGTGTTGTGGGTCGGAAATATGCCTTTGTTGGTAAAGGTGTCAACAGAATGGGACCGGCTAGCGTATTGTTTAGGGACAATGAGGGGACATGGCCCCTCAATCGCTCTCATAAACCACAATACATTTACTGACTAAGCACAACCATACCCCCCCCCCCTCGTCCTCGTCCTCATCTCAAAGTACTGTCTGTAAACCTCCCCCAGCCCATTGACTGACAGATCATTGTTATCAATAGTAGAAGGGGATGTTTGTAGACAGATTGCTAGCCAGTTGAAACTGTCTAAGAACCAACTAACCAACCATAGGTGATTTATACGCATTCATAACACAAACAGAGTGAGTTAGCTATTTCGACAATTCTAATTTTATAATAAAGTGTTTCCAGACAAGGGTAGAAGAGATGGTTACCAAATTGAGATACCAAATCAGAATAACATTAGCTAGTTTACGTTGGCTAACATCAGTCAAAGATGGAATGAACCAACATGTTCACTCTGCTGAAGGTAGCTAACGTTACCAGCCTAGCAGTGACTACCATGGCAGAAGCTACATTGTTTGACAGTGTGTATACCAAGCGATAGCTCTATATGATTTAACTGATGTCTTTCAGAGTTAAATATAGGACTGTAAAGTTAGCTTGCTAGCTTTAACCTCTCCAGGGTATGTGGGACGCACATCCCACCTGGCCAACATCCAGTGAGATTGCAGAGCGCCAAATTCAAATGCAGAAATACTCATTATAAAAATTCAGAAAACATACAACAATTTTACATAGGTTTAAAGATTAACTTCTTGTGAATCCAACCATGGTGTCAGATTTCAAAAATGCTTTACGGCGAAAGCGTACCTTACGATTATTTGAGAACATAGCCCAGCAGACAAATTATTACAAACAGTAACCATTTCCCTATAGACCCCATGTGTTCCCTATAGACCCCCTGTGTTCCCTATAGACCCCCTGTGTTCCCTATAGACCCCCTGTGTTCCCTATAGATCCCCCGTGTTCCCTATAGACCCCCTGTGCTCCCTATAGATCCCCTGTGTTCCCTATAGACCCCCTGTGCTCCCTATAGACCCCCTGTGCTCCCTATAGACCCCCTGTGCTCCCTATAGATCCCGTGTTCCCTATAGACCCCATGTGCTCCCTATAGATCCCATGTGCTCCCTATAGATCCCATGTGCTCCCTATAGACCCCCTGTGTTCCCTATAGATCCACTGTGTTCCCTATAGATCCACTGTGTTCCCTATAGACCCCCTGTGTTCCCTATAGATCCCCTGTGTTCCCTATAGACCCCCTGTGCTCCCTATAGATCCCCTGTGTTCCCTATAGACCCCCTGTGCTCCCTATAGATCCCCTGTGTTCCCTATAGACCCCATGTGCTCCCTATAGATCCAATGTGCTCCCTATAGATCCCCTGTGTTCCCTATAGATCCACTGTGTTCCCCATAGACCCCCTGTGTTCCCTATAGATCCCCTGTGTTCCCTATAGACCCCATGTGTTCCCTATAGACCCCCCTGTGTTCCCTATAGATCCCCCGTGTTCCCTATAGATCCCCCCGTGTTCCCTATAGACCCCCCGTGTTCCCTATAGATCCCCCGTGTTCCCTATAGATCCCCTGTGTTCCCTATAGACCCCCTGTGTTCCCTATAGACCCCCCGTGTTCCCTATAGACCCCCTGTGTTCCCTATAGACCCCCGTGTTCCCTATAGATCCCCTGTGTTCCCTATAGATCCCCTGTGTTCCCTATAGACCCCCTGTGTTCCCTATAGACCCCCCTTGTTCCCTATAGATCCCCTGTGTTCCCTATAGACCCCTGTGCTCCCTATAGATCCCCTGTGTTCCCTATAGACCCCCTGTGCTCCCTATAGATCCCCTGTGTTCCCTATAGATCCCCTGTGTTCCCTATAGACCCCATGTGCTCCCTATAGATCCCATGTGCTCCCTATAGATCCCCTGTGTTCCCTATAGATCCACTGTGTTCCCCATAGACCCCCTGTGTTCCCTATAGATCCCCTGTGTTCCCTATAGACCCCATGTGTTCCCTATAGACCCCCCTGTGTTCCCTATAGATCCCCCTGTGTTCCCTATAGATCCCCTGTGTTCCCTATAGATCCCCTGTGTTCCCTATAGATCCCCTGTGTTCCCTATAGACCCCCCGTGTTCCCTATAGACCCCCCGTGTTCCCTATAGACCCCCCGTGTTACCTATAGATCCCCTGTGTTCCCTTTAGGTCCCCCCGTGTTCCCTATAGATCCCCTGTGTTCCTTATAGATCCCCTGTGTTCCCTATAGACCCCCTGTGTTCCCTTTAGACCCCCTGTGTTCCGTATAGATCCCCTGTGTTCCCTATAGACCCCTTGTGTTCCCTATAGACCCCCTGTGTTCCCTATAGACCCCCCGTGTTCCCTATAGATCCCCCGTGTTCCCTATAGACCCCCTGTGCTCCCTATAGATCCCCTGTGTTCCCTATAGACCCCCTGTGCTCCCTATAGATCCCGTGTTCCCTATAGACCCCATGTGCTCCCTATAGATCCCATGTGCTCCCTATAGACCCCCTGTGTTCCCTATAGACCCCCGTGTTCCTTATAGATCCACTGTGTTCCCTATAGACCCCATGTGTTCCCTATAGATCCCCTTTGTTCCCTATAGACCCCCTGTGCTCCCTATAGATCCCGTGTTCCCTATAGACCCCATGTGCTCCCTATAGATCCCATGTGCTCCCTATAGATCCCATGTGCTCCCTATAGACCCCCGGTGTTCCCTATAGACCCTCGTGTTCCCTATAGATCCACTGTGTTCCCTATAGACCCCCTGTGTTCCCTATAGACCCCCTTTGTTCCCTATAGATCCCCTGTGTTCCCTATAGATCCCCCGTGTTCCCTATAGATCCCCTGTGCTCCCTATAGACCCTCCGTGTTCCCTATAAATCCCATGTGCTCCCTATAGACCCCCCGTGTTCCCTATAGATCCCCTCTGTTCCCTATAGATTCCCGGTGTTCCCTATAGATCCCCCGTGTTCCCTATAGATCCCCCGTGTTCCCTATAGACCCCCTATGTTCCCTATAGACCCCCCCGTTTTCCCTATAGATCCCCTGTGTTCCCTATAGACCCCCTGTGTTCCCTATAGATCCCCTGTGTTCCCTATAGACCCCCCGTGTTCCCTATAGATCCCACGTGTTCCCTATAGACCCCCTGTGCTCCCTATAGATCCCATGTGTTCCCTATAGACCCCCTGTGCTCCCTATAGATCCCGTGTTCCCTATAGACCCCATGTGCTCCCTATAGACCCCATGTGCTCCCTATAGATCCCATGTGCTCCCTATAGATCCCATGTGCTCCCTATAGACCCCCTGTGTTCCCTATAGACCCTCGTGTTCCCTATAGATCCACTGTGTTCCCTAAAGACCCCCTGTGTTCCCTATAGACCCCCTTTGTTCCCTATAGATCCCCTGTGTTCCCTATAGATCCCCCGTGTTCCCTATAGATCCCCTGTGCTCCCTATAGACCCTCCGTGTTTCCTATAAATCCCATGTGCTCCCTATAGACCCCCCGTGTTCCCTATAGATCCCCTCTGTTCCCTATAGATTCCCCGTGTTCCCTATAGATCCTCGTGTTCCCTATAGATCCCCCCCGTGTTCCCTATAGATCCCCCGTGTTCCCTATAGATCCCCTGTGTTCCCTATAGATCCCCCGTGTTCCCTATAGATCCCCCGTGCTCCCTATTGATCCCCCGTGTTCCCTATAGACCCCCTGTGTTCTCTATAGACCCCCCGTGTTCCATATAGATCCCCCGTGTTCCCTATAGACCCCCCGTGTTCCCTATAGACCCCCTGTGTTCCCTATAGACCCCAATGTGTTCCCTATAGACCCCCTGTGTTCCCTATAGATCCCCTGTGCTCCCTATAGATCCAATGTGTTCCCTATAATTCCCCCGTGTTCCCTATAGATCCCCCATGTTCCCTATAGATCCCCCGTGTCCCCTATAGATCCCCCGTGTTCCCTATAGATCCCCCGTGTTCCCTATTGATCCCCCGTGTTCCCTATTGATCCCCCGTGTTCCCTATAGACCCCCCGTGTTCCCTATAGACCCACCGTGCTCCCTATAGATCCCCCGTGTTCCCTATAGATCCCCTGTGTACCCTATAGATCCCCCGTGTTCCCTATAGATCCCCCGTGTTCCCTATAGATCCCCCGTGCTCCCTATTGATCCCCTGTGTTCCCTATAGACCCCCTGTGTTCCCTTTAGACCCCCTGTGTTCCCTATAGATCCCCTGTGTTCCCTATAGACCCCCCGTGTTGCCTATAGATCCCCCGTGTTCCCTATAGACCCCCTGTGCTCCCTATAGATCCCCTGTGTTCCCTATAGACCCCCTGTGCTCCCTATAGATCCCGTGTTCTCTATAGACCCCATGTGCTCCCTATAGATCCCATGTGCTCCCTATAGATCCCATGTGCTCCCAAAGACCCCCTGTGTTCCCTATAGACCCCCGTGTTCCCTATAGACCCCCTGTGTTCCCTATAGATCCCCTGTGTTCCCTATAGACCCCCTGTGCTCCCTATAGATCCCCTGTGTTCCCTATAGACCCCCTGTGCTCCCTATAGATCCCCTGTGCTCCCTATAGATCCACTGTGTTCCCTATAGACCCCCTGTGTTCCCTATAGATCCCTTGTGTTCCCTATAGACCCCCTGTGCTCCCTATAGATCCCCTGTGTTCCCTATAGACCCCCTGTGCTCCCTATAGATCCCCTGTGTTCCCTATAGACCCCCTGTGCTCCCTGTAGATCCCCTGTGCTCCCTATAGATCCACTGTGTTCCCTATAGACCCCCTGTGCTCCCTATAGATCCCCTGTGTTCCCTATAGACCCCCTGTGCTCCCTATAGATCCCCTGTGTTCCCTATAGACCCCATGTGGTCCCTATAGATCCCATGTGCTCCCTATAGATCCCCTGTGTTCCCTATAGATCCCCTGTGTTCCCTATAGATCCCCTGTGCTCCCTATAGATCCCATGTGTTCCCTATAGACCCCCTGTGTTCCCTATAAACCCCCTGTGTTCCCTATAGACCCCCCGTGTTCCCTATAGATCCCCCGTGTTCCCTATAGACCCCCTGTGCTCCCCATAGATCCCCTGTGTTCCCTATAGACCCCCTGTGCTCCCTATAGATCCCGTGTTCTCTATAGACCCCATGTGCTCCCTATAGATCCCATGTGCTCCCTATAGATCCCATGTGCTCCCTATAGACCCCCTGTGTTCCCTATAGACTCCCGTGTTCCCTATAGACCCCCTGTGTTCCCTATAGATCCCCTGTGTTCCCTATAGACCCCCTGTGCTCCCTATAGATCCCCTGTGTTCCCTATAGACCCCCTGTGCTCCCTATAGATCCCCTGTGCTCCCTATAGATCCCCTGTGTTCCCTATAGATCCCCTGTGTTCCCTATAGATCCCCTGTGCTCCCTATAGATCCAATGTGTTCCCTATAATTCCCCTGTGTTCCCTATAGATCCCCCATGTTCCCTATAGATCCCCCGTGTTCCCTATAGATCCCCGTGTTCCCTATAGATCCCCCGTGTTCCCTATTGATCCCCCGTGTTCCCTATTGATCCCCCGTGTTCCCTATAGACCCCCCGTGTTCCCTATAGACCCACCGTGCTCCCTATAGATCCCCCGTGTTCCCTATAGATCCCCTGTGTTCCCTATAGATCCCCCGTGTTCCCTATAGATCCCATGTGCTCCCTATAGATCCCATGTGCTCCCTATAGACCCCCTGTGTTCCCTATAGACCCCCGTGTTCTCTATAGATCCCCTGTGCTCCCTATAGATCCACTGTGTTCCCTGTAGACCCCCTGTGTTCCCTATAGATCCCCTGTGTTCCCTATAGACCCCCTGTGCTCCCTATAGATCCCCTGTGTTCCCTATAGACCCCCTGTGCTCCCTATAGATCCCCTGTGTTCCCTATAGACCCCATGTGGTCCCTATAGATCCCATGTGCTCCCTATAGATCCCCTGTGTTCCCTATAGATCCCCTGTGTTCCCTATAGATCCCCTGTGCTCCCTATAGATCCACTGTGTTCCCTATAGACCCCCCCGTGTTCCCTATAGATCCCCTGTGTTCCCTATAGATCCCCTGTGTTCCCTATAGATCCCCCGTGTTCCCTATAGACCCCCCGTGTTCCCTATAGACCCCCCGTGTCCCCTATAGACCCCCTATGTTCCCTATAGACCCCCCCGTTTTCCCTATAGATCCCCTGTGTTCCCTATAGACCCCCTGTGTTCCCTATAGATCCCCTGTGTTCCCTATAGACCCCCCGTGTTCCCTATAGATCCCACGTGTTCCCTATAGACCCCCTGTGCTCCCTATAGATCCCATGTGTTCCCTATAGACCCCCTGTGCTCCCTATAGATCCCGTGTTCCCTATAGACCCCATGTGCTCCCTATAGACCCCATGTGCTCCCTATAGATCCCATGTGCTCCCTATAGATCCCATGTGCTCCCTATAGACCCCCTGTGTTCCCTATAGACCCTCGTGTTCCCTATAGATCCACTGTGTTCCCTAAAGACCCCCTGTGTTCCCTATAGACCCCCTTTGTTCCCTATAGATCCCCTGTGTTCCCTATAGATCCCCTGTGTTCCCTATAGATCCCCTGTGCTCCCTATAGACCCTCCGTGTTTCCTATAAATCCCATGTGCTCCCTATAGACCCCCCGTGTTCCCTATAGATCCCCTCTGTTCCCTATAGATTCCCCGTGTTCCCTATAGACCCCCCGTGTTCCCTATAGACCCCCCGTGTTCCCTATAGACCCCCTATGTTCCCTATAGACCCCCCCGTTTTCCCTATAGATCCCCTGTGTTCCCTATAGACCCCCTGTGTTCCCTATAGATCCCCTGTGTTCCCTATAGACCCCCCGTGTTCCCTATAGATCCCACGTGTTCCCTATAGACCCCCTGTGCTCCCTATAGATCCCATGTGTTCCCTATAGACCCCCTGTGCTCCCTATAGATCCCGTGTTCCCTATAGACCCCATGTGCTCCCTATAGACCCCATGTGCTCCCTATAGATCCCATGTGCTCCCTATAGATCCCATGTGCTCCCTATAGACCCCCTGTGTTCCCTATAGACCCTCGTGTTCCCTATAGATCCACTGTGTTCCCTAAAGACCCCCGGTGTTCCCTATAGACCCCCTTTGTTCCCTATAGATCCCCTGTGTTCCCTATAGATCCCCCGTGTTCCCTATAGATCCCCTGTGCTCCCTATAGACCCTCCGTGTTTCCTATAAATCCCATGTGCTCCCTATAGACCCCCCGTGTTCCCTATAGATCCCCTCTGTTCCCTATAGATTCCCCGTGTTCCCTATAGATCCTCGTGTTCCCTATAGATCCCCCCCGTGTTCCCTATAGATCCCCCGTGTTCCCTATAGATCCCCTGTGTTCCCTATAGATCCCCCGTGTTCCCTATAGATCCCCCGTGCTCCCTATTGATCCCCCGTGTTCCCTATAGACCCCCTGTGTTCTCTATAGACCCCCCGTGTTCCATATAGATCCCCCGTGTTCCCTATAGACCCCCCGTGTTCCCTATAGACCCCCTGTGTTCCCTATAGACCCCAATGTGTTCCCTATAGACCCCCTGTGTTCCCTATAGATCCCCTGTGCTCCCTATAGATCCAATGTGTTCCCTATAATTCCCCCGTGTTCCCTATAGATCCCCCATGTTCCCTATAGATCCCCCGTGTCCCCTATAGATCCCCCGTGTTCCCTATAGATCCCCCGTGTTCCCTATTGATCCCCCGTGTTCCCTATTGATCCCCCGTGTTCCCTATAGACCCCCCGTGTTCCCTATAGACCCACCGTGCTCCCTATAGATCCCCCGTGTTCCCTATAGATCCCCTGTGTACCCTATAGATCCCCCGTGTTCCCTATAGATCCCCCGTGTTCCCTATAGATCCCCCGTGCTCCCTATTGATCCCCTGTGTTCCCTATAGACCCCCTGTGTTCCCTTTAGACCCCCTGTGTTCCCTATAGATCCCCTGTGTTCCCTATAGACCCCCCGTGTTGCCTATAGATCCCCCGTGTTCCCTATAGACCCCCTGTGCTCCCTATAGATCCCCTGTGTTCCCTATAGACCCCCTGTGCTCCCTATAGATCCCGTGTTCTCTATAGACCCCATGTGCTCCCTATAGATCCCATGTGCTCCCTATAGATCCCATGTGCTCCCAAAGACCCCCTGTGTTCCCTATAGACCCCCGTGTTCCCTATAGACCCCCTGTGTTCCCTATAGATCCCCTGTGTTCCCTATAGACCCCCTGTGCTCCCTATAGATCCCCTGTGTTCCCTATAGACCCCCTGTGCTCCCTATAGATCCCCTGTGCTCCCTATAGATCCACTGTGTTCCCTATAGACCCCCTGTGTTCCCTATAGATCCCTTGTGTTCCCTATAGACCCCCTGTGCTCCCTATAGATCCCCTGTGTTCCCTATAGACCCCCTGTGCTCCCTATAGATCCCCTGTGTTCCCTATAGACCCCCTGTGCTCCCTGTAGATCCCCTGTGCTCCCTATAGATCCACTGTGTTCCCTATAGACCCCCTGTGCTCCCTATAGATCCCCTGTGTTCCCTATAGACCCCCTGTGCTCCCTATAGATCCCCTGTGTTCCCTATAGACCCCATGTGGTCCCTATAGATCCCATGTGCTCCCTATAGATCCCCTGTGTTCCCTATAGATCCCCTGTGTTCCCTATAGATCCCCTGTGCTCCCTATAGATCCCATGTGTTCCCTATAGACCCCCTGTGTTCCCTATAAACCCCCTGTGTTCCCTATAGACCCCCCGTGTTCCCTATAGATCCCCCGTGTTCCCTATAGACCCCCTGTGCTCCCCATAGATCCCCTGTGTTCCCTATAGACCCCCTGTGCTCCCTATAGATCCCGTGTTCTCTATAGACCCCATGTGCTCCCTATAGATCCCATGTGCTCCCTATAGATCCCATGTGCTCCCTATAGACCCCCTGTGTTCCCTATAGACTCCCGTGTTCCCTATAGACCCCCTGTGTTCCCTATAGATCCCCTGTGTTCCCTATAGACCCCCTGTGCTCCCTATAGATCCCCTGTGTTCCCTATAGACCCCCTGTGCTCCCTATAGATCCCCTGTGCTCCCTATAGATCCACTGTGTTCCCTATAGACCCCCTGTGTTCCCTATAGATCCCTTGTGTTCCCTATAGACCCCCTGTGCTCCCTATAGATCCCCTGTGTTCCCTATAGACCCCCTGTGCTCCCTATAGATCCCCTGTGTTCCCTATAGACCCCCTGTGCTCCCTATAGATCCCCTGTGCTCCCTATAGATCCACTGTGTTCCCTATAGACCCCCTGTGCTCCCTATAGATCCCCTGTGTTCCCTATAGACCCCCTGTGCTCCCTATAGATCCCCTGTGTTCCCTATAGACCCCATGTGGTCCCTATAGATCCCATGTGCTCCCTATAGATCCCCTGTGTTCCCTATAGATCCCCTGTGTTCCCTATAGATCCCCTGTGCTCCCTATAGATCCACTGTGTTCCCTATAGACCCCCCCGTGTTCCCTATAGATCCCCCGTGTTCCCTATAGATCCCCCGTGTTCCCTATAGATCCCCCGTGTTCCCTATAGACCCCCCGTGTTCCCTATAGAACACCCGTGTTCCCTAAAGACCCCCCATGTTCCCTATAGACCCCCCGTGTTCCCTATAGATCCCCCGTGTTCCCTTTAGACCCCCTGTGTTCCCTATAGATCCCCTGTGTTCCCTATAGACCCCCCGTGTTCCCTATAGATCCCCCGTGTTCCCTATAGACCCCCTGTGCTCCCTATAGATCCCCTGTGTTCCCTATAGACCCCCTGTGCTCCCTATAGATCCCCTGTGCTCCCTATAGATCCACTGTGTTCCCTATAGACCCCCTGTGTTCCCTATAGATCCCTTGTGTTCCCTATAGACCCCCTGTGCTCCCTATAGATCCCCTGTGTTCCCTATAGACCCCCTGTGCTCCCTATAGATCCCCTGTGTTCCCTATAGACCCCCTGTGCTCCCTATAGATCCCCTGTGCTCCCTATAGATCCACTGTGTTCCCTATAGACCCCCTGTGCTCCCTATAGATCCCCTGTGTTCCCTATAGACCCCCTGTGCTCCCTATAGATCCCCTGTGTTCCCTATAGACCCCATGTGGTCCCTATAGATCCCATGTGCTCCCTATAGATCCCCTGTGTTCCCTATAGATCCCCTGTGTTCCCTATAGATCCCCTGTGCTCCCTATAGATCCACTGTGTTCCCTATAGACCCCCCCGTGTTCCCTATAGATCCCCCGTGTTCCCTATAGATCCCCCGTGTTCCCTATAGATCCCCCGTGTTCCCTATAGACCCCCCGTGTTCCCTATAGAACACCCGTGTTCCCTAAAGACCCCCCATGTTCCCTATAGACCCCCCGTGTTCCCTATAGATCCCCCGTGTTCCCTTTAGACCCCCTGTGTTCCCTATAGATCCCCTGTGTTCCCTATAGACCCCCCGTGTTCCCTATAGATCCCCCGTGTTCCCTATAGACCCCCTGTGCTCCCTATAGATCCCATGTGTTCCCTATAGACCCCCTGTGCTCCCTATACATCCCGTGTTCCCTATAGACCCCATGTGCTCCCTATAGATCCCATGTGCTCCCTATAGACCCCCTGTGTTCCCTATAGACCCTCGTGTTCCCTATAGATCCACTGTGTTCCCTATAGACCCCCTGTGTTCCCTATAGACCCCCTTCGTTCCCTATAGATCCCCTGTGTTCCCTATAGATCCCCCGTGTTCCCTATAGATCCCCTGTGCTCCCTATAGACCCTCCGTGTTCCCTATAAATCCCATGTGCTCCCTATAGACCCCCCGTGTTCCCTATAGATCCCCTCTGTTCCATATAGATTCCCCGTGTTCCCTATAGATCCCCCGTGTTCCCTATAGATCCCCCGTGTTCCCTATAGATCCCCCGTGTTCCCTATAGATCCCCTGTGTTCCCTATAGATCCCCCGTGTTCCCTATAGATCCCCCGTGCTCCCTATTGATCCCCCGTGTTCCCTATAGACCCCCTGTGTTCTCTATAGACCCCCCGTGTTCCATATAGATTCCCCGTGTTCCCTATAGACCCCCCGTGTTCCCTATAGACCCCCTGTGTTCCCTATAGACCCCATGTGTTCCCTATAGACCCCCTGTGTTCCCTATAGATCCCCTGTGCTCCCTATAGATCCAATTTGTTCCCTATAATTCCCCTGTGTTCCCTATAGATCCCCCATATTCCCTATAGATCCCCCGTGTTCCCTATAGATCCCCCGTGTTCCCTATAGATCCCCCGTGTTCCCTATAGATCCCCCGTGTTCCCTATTGATCCCCCGTGTTCCCTATAGACCCCCCGTGTTCCCTATAGACCCACCGTGCTCCCTATAGATCCCCCGTGTTCCCTATAGATCCCCTGTGTTCCCTATAGATCCCCCGTGTTCCCTATAGATCCCCCATGTTCCCTATAGATCCCCCGTGCTCCCTATTGATCCCCTGTGTTCCCCATAGACCCCTGTGTTCTCTATAGACCCCCCATGTTCTCTATAGACCCCTCTGTTCCCTATAGACCCCCCGTGTTCCCTATAGACCCCCCGTGTTCCCTATAGATCCCCTGTGCTCCCTATAGATCCAATGTGTTCCCTATAGATCCCCCGTGTTCCCTATAGATCCCCTGTGTTCCCTATAGATCCCCCGTGTTCCCTATAGACCCCCGTGTTCCCTATAGATCCCCTGTGTTCCCTATAGACCCCCTGTGCTCCCTATAGATCCCCTGTGTTCCCTATAGACCCCCTGTGCTCCCTATAGATCCCCTGTGTTCCCTATAGACCCCATGTGGTCCCTATAGATCCCATGTGCTCCCTATAGATCCCCTGTGTTCCCTATAGATCCCCTGTGTTCCCTATAGATCCCCTGTGCTCCCTATAGATCCACGGTGTTC
>NC_092151.1:4735132-4737632 GCF_045791955.1 Oncorhynchus clarkii lewisi | reverse complement strand
CTGTTAAATAAAGGTGTTCTCAACTGGCCAACCCTGTTAAATAAAGGTGTTCTCAACTGGCCAACCCTGTTAAATAAAGGTGTTCTCAACTGGCCAACCCTGTTAAATAAAGGTGAAATAAAAACAAACCCAAAATATGCTGTTGAGAACTCTTGAGAGTGCAGTCTTCAGTTCAGCCTCTAGATGGCAGTGTATACACATGCATGGCACAACTGTCGGCTGAACCAAATCAAATCAAATCAAATCTGAAGTGTGTGTGTGTGTGTGTGTGTGTGTGTCATCCTCTCTCTCTCCTCTGCCTGTCCCAGTGCATTCAGGCTTATCGACTGGGAAACGCATTAAAGCTCAGATGACAAGCTCTCTCTGGGTTATAAGAGGAGTGTAACGGATCACTTCTTCTTCTTTTCTCCTCCCTCGTCCCTCTTGTCACCACATAGAACGACAAACCACACAGCATCCCACAGAACAAGACTGTGACATCACCACATAGAACGACAAACCACACAGCATCCCACAGAACAAGACTGTGACATCACCACATAAAACGACAAACCACACAGCATTCCACAGAACAAGACTGTGACATCACCACATAAAACGACAAACCACACAGCATTCCACAGAACAAGACTGTGACATCACCACATAGAACGACAAACCACACAGCATTCCACAGAACAAGACTGTGACATCACCACATACAACGACAAACGACACAGCATCCCACAGAACAAGACTGTGACATCACCACATAGAATGACAAACGACACAGCATCCCACAGAACAAGACTGTGACATCACCACATACAACGACAAACCACACAGCATTCCACAGAACAAGACTGTGACATCACCACATAGAACAACAAACGACACAGCATCCAACAGAACAAGACTGTGACATCACCACATACATTCCATCTTTCGCTGTGAGGAGAAATAGGATTTGATTCACTCCCCTGCATTCTAATCCAGTAAAATTAACATAATCCCATTATTAGATCTGCTTGATCTCGTTTCGTTATCTGATAATAAAAAACAATAGCAGCAGAAGAATTGTTTTGTAGTGACCATTGTTTTTTGGGGTACTGCTATCTGAGGGTGGAGAGGACATGCAGGCACACAGCAGTGTTCATCCCTAACCCAGTCCTCGCTCTGTGTGTTCATCCCTAACCCAGTCCTCGCTCTATGTGTTCATCCCTAACCCAGTCCTCTCTTTTCATCTCTAACCCAGTCCTCGCTCTGTGTGTTCATCCCTAACCCAGTCCTCGCTCTGTGTGTTCATCTTTAACCCAGTCCTCGCTCTGTGTGTTCATCCCTAACCCAGTCCTCTCTCTGTGTGTTCATTCCTAACCCAGTCCTCTCTGTGTGTTCATCTCTAACCCAGTCCTCTCTGTGTGTTCATCCCTAACCCAGTCCTCTCTCTGTGTGTTCATCCCTAACCCAGTCCTCTCTCTGTTCATGCCTAACCCAGTCCTCTCTCTGTTCATCCCTAACCCAGTCCTCTCTCTGTTCATCCCTAACCCAGTCCTCTCTGTGTGTTCATCCCTAACCCAGTCCTCTCTCTGTGTGTTCATCTCTAACCCAGTCCTCTCTCTGTGTGTTCATCCCTAACCCAGTCCTCTCTCTGTGTGTTCATCCCTAACCCAGTCCTCTCTCTGTGTGTTCATCTCTAACCCAGTCCTCTCTCTGTGTGTTCATCCCTAACCCAGTCCTCTCTTTGTTCATCCCTAACCCAGTCCTCTCTCTGTGTGTTCATCCCTAACCCAGTCCTCTCTCTGTTCATCTCTAACCCAGTCCCCTCTGTGTGTTCATCTCTAACCCAGTCCTCGCTCTGTGTGTTCATCCCTAACCCAGTCCTCTCTCTGTTCATCCCTAACCCAGTCCTCTCTGTGTGTTCATCTCTAACCCAGTCCTCTCTTTGTTCATCCCTGACCCAGTCCTCCCTCTGTGTGTTCATCCCTAACCCAGTCCTCTCTGTGTGTTCATCCCTAACCCAGTCCTCTCTCTGTGTGTTCATCCCTAACCCAGTCCTCTCTCTGTGTGTTCATCTCTAACCCAGTCCTCTCTCTGTGTGTTCATCCCTAACCCAGTCCTCTCTCTGTTCATACCTAACCCAGTCCTCTCTCTGTGTGTTCATCCCTAACTAAATCCTCTCTATATTCATCCCTAACCCAGTCCTCTCTGTGTGTTCATCTCTAACCCAGTCCTCTCTCTGTTCATCCCTAACCAAGTCCTCTCTCTGTTCATCCCTGACCCAGTCCTCTCTCTGTTCATCCCTAACCCAGTCGTCTCTCTGTTCATCCCTAACCCAGTCGTCTCTCTGTTCATCCCTAACCCAGTCCTCCCTCTGTGTGTTCATCTCTAACCCAGTCCTCTCTCTGTTCATCCCTAACCCAGTCCTGTCTGTGTGTTCATCCCTAACCCAGTCCTCTCTCTGTTCATCCCTGACCCAGTCCTCCCTCTGTGTGTTCATCCCTAACCCAGTCCTCTCTCTGTT
>NC_092151.1:4717632-4730132 GCF_045791955.1 Oncorhynchus clarkii lewisi | reverse complement strand
GTGTGTCAATGCATCAACCCTGATGTATCTTTTAAACCAAATGAATAAAGAGTCGTTTCCACAAGTCTTTTCTCTCAGGAAAATACTGTTAATTTATGTAGATTTATGTAGATTTATGTAGATTTAGCTAATGGAACTCCGTGCATAGAGAAAAGGGATCCATTCACGGAGACTTAGTTAGAAGCATGGAAAGGATTGCCTTGACTTCGATGGGGAACATGATTGGTCAATGCTACTTCTGTGTAGAATAATATAGATGTGTGTTGTAGTGACCAGGCCAGTAGTGTGTTGTAGTGACCAGGCCAGTAGTGTGTTGTAGTGACCAGGCCAGTAGTGTGTTGTAGTGACCAGGCAAGTAGTGTGTTGTAGTGACCAGGCCAGTAGTGTGTTGTAGTGACCAGGCCAGTAGTGTGTTGTAGTGACCAGGCCAGTAGTGTGTTGTAGTGACCAGGCCAGTGGGGTGTGTGTGTTGTAGTAACCAGGCCAGTAGTGTGTTGTAGTGACCAGGCAAGTAGTGTGTTGTAGTGACCAGGCCAGTAGTGTGTTGTAGTGACCAGGCCAGTAGTGTGTTGTAGTGACCAGGCCAGTAGTGTGTTGTAGTGACCAGGCAAGTGGGGTGTGTGTGTTGTAGTAACCAGGCCAGTAGTGTGTTGTAGTGACCAGGCAAGTAGTGTGTTGTAGTGACCAGGCCAGTAGTGTGTTGTAGTGACCAGGCCAGTAGTGTGTTGTAGTGACCAGGCAAGTAGTGTGTTGTAGTGACCAGGCCAGTAGTGTGTTGTAGTGACCAGGCCAGTAGTGTGTTCTAGTGGCCAAGCCAGTAGAGTGTTGTAGTGTGTCGTAGTGGCCAGGCCAATAGTGTGTTGTAGTGACCAGGCCAGTAGTGTATTGTAGTGACCAGGCCAGTAGTGTGTTGTAGTGACCAGGCAAGTAGTGTGTTGTAGTGACCAGGCCAATAGTGTGTTGTAGTGACCAGGCCAGTAGTGTGTTGTAGTGACCAGGCCAGTAGTGTGTTGTAGTGACCAGGCCAGTAGTGTTTTGTAGTGACCAGGCCAGTAGTGTGTTGTATCGGCCAGGCCAGTAGTGTGTTGTAGTGACCAGGCCAGTGGGGTGTGTGTGTTGTAGTAACCAGGCCAGTAGTGTGTTGTAGTGGCCAGGCCAGTAGTGTGTGTGTGTTGTAGTGGCCAGGCAGTGGGGTGTGTTTGTGTGTGTTGTAGTGACCAGGCCAGTAGTGTGTTGTAGTAACCAGGCCAGTAGTGTGTTGTAGTGACCAGGCCAGTAGTGTGTTGTAGTGACCAGGCCAGTAGTGTGTTGTAGTGACCAGGCCAGTAGTGTGTTGTAGTGACCAGGCCAGTAGTGTGTTGTAGTGACCAGGCCAGTAGTGTGTTGTAGTGAGTTGTAGTGGCCAGGCCAGTAGAGTGTTGTAGTGTGTCGTAGTGGCCATGCCAGTAGTGTGTTGTAGTGACCAGGCCAGTAGTATGTTGTAGTGACCAGGCCAATGGGGTGTGTGTGTGTTGTAGTGGCCAGGCCAGTAGTGTGTTGTAGTGGCCAGGGCAGTAGTGTATTGTAGTGACCAGGCCAGTAGTGTGTTGTAGTGACCAGGCCAGTTGTGTGTGTGTGTGTGTTGTAGTGACCAGGCCAGTAGTGTGTTGTAGTGACCAGGCCAGTAGTGTGTTGTAGTGACCAGGCCAGTAGTGTGTTGTAGTAACCAGGCCAGTAGTGTGTTGTAGTGACCAGGCCAGTAGTGTGTTGTAGTGATCAGGCCAGTAGTGTGTTGTAGTGACCAGGCCAGTAGTGTGTTGTAGTGACCATGCCAGTAGTGTGTTGTAGTGGCCAGGCCAGTAGAGTGTTGTAGTGTGTCGTAGTGGCCAGGCCAATAGTGTGTTGTAGTGACCAGGCCAGTAGTGTATTGTAGTGACCAGGCCAGTAGTGTGTTGTAGCGGCCAAGCCAGTAGTGTGTTGTAGTGACCAGGCCAGTAGTGTGTTGTAGTCACCAGGCCAGTAGTGTGTTGTAGTGACCAGGCCAGTAGTGTTTTGTAGTGACCAGGCCAGTAGTGTGTTGTATCGGCCAGTCCAATAGTGTGTTGTAGTGACCAGGCCAGTGGGGTGTGTGTGTTGTAGTAACCAGGCCAGTAGTGTGTTGTAGTGGCCAGGCCAGTAGTGTGTTGTAGTAACCAGGCCAGTAGTGTGTTGTAGTGGCCAGGCCAGTAGTGTGTTGTAGTGACCAGGCCAGTAGTGTGTTGTAGTGACCAGGCCAGTAGTGTGTTGTAGTGACCAGGCCAGTAGTGTGTTGTAGTGATCAGGCCAGTAGTGTGTGTGTGTGTGTGTTGTAGTGACCAGGCCAGTAGTGTGTTGTAGTGACCAGTCCAGTAGTGTGTTGTAGTGACCAGGCCAGTAGTGTGTTGTAGTGACCAGGCCAGTAGTGTGTTGTAGTGATCAGGCCAGTAGTGTGTTGTAGTGACCAGGCCAGTAGTGTGTTGTAGTGACCATGCCAGTAGTGTGTTGTAGTGGCCAAGCCAGTAGAGTGTTGTAGTGTGTCGTAGTGGCCAGGCCAATAGTGTGTTGTAGTGACCAGGCCAGTAGTGTATTGTAGTGACCAGGCCAGTAGTGTGTTGTAGCGGCCAAGCCAGTAGTGTGTTGTAGTGTGTCGTAGTGGCCATGCCAGTAGTGTGTTGTAGTGACCAGGCCAGTAGTATGTTGTAGTGACCAGGCCAATGGGGTGTGTGTGTGTTGTAGTGGCCAGGCCAGTAGTGTGTTGTAGTGGCCAGGGCAGTAGTGTATTGTAGTGACCAGGCCAGTAGTGTGTTGTAGTGACCAGGCCAGTTGTGTGTGTGTGTGTGTTGTAGTGACCATGCCAGTAGTGTGTTGTAGTGACCAGGCCAGTAGTGTGTTGTAGTGACCAGGCCAGTAGTGTGTTGTAGTAACCAGGCCAGTAGTGTGTTGTAGTGACCAGGCCAGTAGTGTGTTGTAGTGATCAGGCCAGTAGTGTGTTGTAGTGACCAGGCCAGTAGTGTGTTGTAGTGACCATGCCAGTAGTGTGTTGTAGTGGCCAGGCCAGTAGAGTGTTGTAGTGTGTCGTAGTGGCCAGGCCAATAGTGTGTTGTAGTGACCAGGCCAGTAGTGTATTGTAGTGACCAGGCCAGTAGTGTGTTGTAGCGGCCAAGCCAGTAGTGTGTTGTAGTGACCAGGCCAGTAGTGTGTTGTAGTCACCAGGCCAGTAGTGTGTTGTAGTGACCAGGTCAGTAGTGTTTTGTAGTGACCAGGCAGTAGTGTGTTGTATCGGCCAGTCCAATAGTGTGTTGTAGTGACCAGGCCAGTGGGGTGTGTGTGTTGTAGTAACCAGGCCAGTAGTGTGTTGTAGTGGCCAGGCCAGTAGTGTGTTGTAGTAACCAGGCCAGTAGTGTGTTGTAGTGGCCAGGCCAGTAGTGTGTTGTAGTGACCAGGCCAGTAGTGTGTTGTAGTGACCAGGCCAGTAGTGTGTTGTAGTGACCAGGCCAGTAGTGTGTTGTAGTGATCAGGCCAGTAGTGTGTGTGTGTGTGTTGTAGTGACCAGGCCAGTAGTGTGTTGTAGTGACCAGTCCAGTAGTGTGTTGTAGTGACCAGGCCAGTAGTGTGTTGTAGTGACCAGGCCAGTAGTGTGTTGTAGTGATCAGGCCAGTAGTGTGTTGTAGTGACCAGGCCAGTAGTGTGTTGTAGTGACCATGCCAGTAGTGTGTTGTAGTGGCCAAGCCAGTAGAGTGTTGTAGTGTGTCGTAGTGGCCAGGCCAATAGTGTGTTGTAGTGACCAGGCCAGTAGTGTATTGTAGTGACCAGGCCAGTAGTGTGTTGTAGCGGCCAAGCCAGTAGTGTGTTGTAGTGACCAGGCCAGTAGTGTGTTGTAGTGACCAGGCCAGTAGTGTGTTGTAGTGACCAGGCCAGTAGTGTGTTGTAGTGACCAGGCCAGTAGTGTTTTGTAGTGACCAGGCCAGTAGTGTGTTGTATCGGCCAGGCCAATAGTGTGTTGTAGTGACCAGGCCAGTGGGGTGTGTGTGTTGTAGTAACCAGGCCAGTAGTGTGTTGTAGTGGCCAGGCCAGTAGTGTGTGTGTGTGTTGTAGTGGCCAGGCAGTGGGGTGTGTTTGTGTGTGTTGTAGTGACCAGGCCAGTAGTGTGTTGTAGTAACCAGGCCAGTAGTGTGTTGTAGTGACCAGGCCAGTAGTGTGTTGTAGTGACCAGGCCAGTAGTGTGTTGTAGTGACCAGGCCAGTAGTGTGTTGTAGTGACCAGGCCAGTAGTGTGTTGTAGTGACCAGGCCAGTAGTGTGTTGTAGTGATCAGGCCAGTAGTGTGTTGTAGTGACCAGGCCAGTAGTGTGTTGTAGTGGCCAGGCCAGTAGAGTGTTGTAGTGACCAGGCCAGTAGTGTGTTGTAGTGGCCAGGCCAATAGTGTGTTGTAGTGACCAGGCCAGTAGTGTATTGTAGTGACCAGGCCTGTAGTGTGTTGTAGTGACCAGGCCAATGGGGTGTGTGTGTGTTGTAGTGGCCATGCCAGTAGTGTGTTGTAGTGGCCAGGGCAGTAGTGTATTGTAGTGACCAGGCCAGTAGTGTGTTGTAGTGACCAGGCCAGTTGTGTGTGTGTGTTGTAGTGACCAGGCCAGTAGTGTGTTGTAGTGACCAGGCCAGTAGTGTGTTGTAGTGACCAGGCCAATGGGGTGTGTGTGTGTTGTAGTGGCCAGGGCAGTAGTGTGTTGTATTGGCCAGGCCACTATTGTGTTGTAGTGACCAGGCCAGTGGGGTGTGTGTGTTGTAGTAACCAGGCCAGTAGTGTGTTGTAGTGGCCAGGCCAGTAGTGTGTTGTAGTAACCAGGCCAGTAGTGTGTTGTAGTGACCAGGCCAGTAGTGTGTTGTAGTGACCAGGCCAGTAGTGTGTTGTAGTGACCAGGCCAGTAGTGTGTTGTAGTGACCAGGCCAGTAGTGTATTGTAGTGACCAGGCCAGTAGTGTGTTGTAGTGACCAGGCCAGTGGGGTGTTGTAGTGACCAGGCCAGTAGTGTGTTGTAGTGACCAGGCCAGTAGTGTGTTGTAGTGACCAGGCCAGTAGTGTGTTGTAGTGACCAGGCCAGTAGTGTGTTGTAGTGATCATGCCAGTAGTGTGTTGTAGTGACCAGGCCAGTAGTGTGTTGTAGTGACCATGCCAGTAGTGTGTTGTAGTGGCCAGGCCAGTAGAGTGTTGTAGTGTGTCGTAGTGGCCAGGCCAGTAGTGTGTTGTGGTGACCAGGCCAGTAGTGTATTGTAGTGACCAGGCCAGTAGTGTGTTGTAGCGGCCAAGCCAGTAGTGTGTTGTAGTGACCAGGCCAGTGGGGTGTTGTAGTGACCAGGCCAGTAGTGTGTTGTAGTGACCAGGCCAGTAGTGTGTTGTAGTGACCAGGCCAGTTGTGTGTTGTAGTGACCAGGCCAGTAGTGTTTTGTAGTGACCAGGCCAGTAGTGTGTTGTAGTGACCAGGCCAGTAGTGTGTTGTAGTGACCAGGCCAGTTGTGTGTTGTAGTGACCAGGCCAGTAGTGTTTTGTAGTGACCAGGCCAGTAGTGTGTTGTATCGGCCAGGCCAATAGTGTGTTGTAGTGACCAGGCCAGTGGGGTGTGTGTGTTGTAGTAACCAGGCCATTAGTGTGTTGTAGTGGCCAGGCCAGTAGTGTGTGTGTGTGTTGTAGTGGCCAGGCAGTGGGGTGTGTTTGTGTGTGTTGTAGTGACCAGGCCAGTAGTGTGTTGTAGTAACCAGGCCAGTAGTGTGTTGTAGTGACCAGGCCAGTAGTGTGTTGTAGTGAGAAGGCCAGTAGTGTGTTGTAGTAACCAGGCCAGTAGTGTGTTGTAGTAACCAGGCCAGTAGTGTGTTGTAGTGACCAGCCCAATGGGGTGTGTGTGTGTTGTAGTGGCCAGGCCAGTAGTGTGTTGTAGTGGCCAGGCCAGTTGTGTGTGTGTGTGTTGTAGTGACCAGGCCAGTAGTGTGTTGTAGTGACCAGGCCAGTAGTGTGTTGTAGTGACCAGGCCAGTAGTGTGTTGTAGTGACCAGGCCAGTAGTGTGTTGTAGTGGCCAAGCCAGTAGTGTGTTGTAGTGACCAGGCCAGTAGTGTGTTGTAGTGGCCAAGCCAGTAGTGTGTTGTAGTGACCAGGCCAGTAGTGTGTTGTAGTGGCAAAGCCAGTAGTGTGTTGTAGTGACCAGGCCAGTAGTGTGTTGTAGTGGCCAAGCCAGTAGTGTATTGTAGTGACCAGGCCAGGCCTTTTAAACCAGCCTATTCCTCCTGTGCCCAATGCTGACCCTTCAAACATGACAAATACACTACCTCTGTACCTCATCCCTCTCCATCTAACACAGCAAACCAGCTAACACAGCAAACCAGCTAACACAGCAAACCAGCTAACACAGCAAACCAGCTAACACAGCAAACATGCTAACACAGTAAATCAAACCAGCTAACACAGCAAACCAGCTAACACAGCAAACCAGCTAACACAGCAAACTAAACCAGCTAACACAGCAAACCAGCTAACACAACTAACCAAACCAGCTAACACAGCGAACCAAACCAGCTAACACAGCGAACCAGCTAACACAGCAAACCAGCTAACACAGCAAACCAGCTAACACAGCAAACCAGCTAACACCGCTAACCAAACCAGCTAACACAGCAAACCAGCTAACACAGCAAACCAGCTAACACAGCAAACTAAACCAGCTAACACAGCAAACCAGCTAACACAGCAAACTAAACCAGCTAACACAGCAAACCAGCTAACACAGACAACCAAACCAGTTAACACAGCAAAGAAAACCAGATAACACAGCAAACTAAACCAGCTTATTCAGTCTGTAACACGACCCCTGGTTATTATTCAGTCTGTAACACGACCCCTGGTTATTATTCAGTCTGTAACACGACCCCTGGTTATTATTCAGTCTGTAAAACGACCCCTGGTTATTATTCAGTCTGTAACACGACCCCTGGTTATTATTCAGTCTGTAAAACGACCCCTGGTTATTATTCAGTCTGTAACACGACCCCTGGTTATTATTCAGTCTGTAACACGACCCCTGGTTATTATTCAGTCTGTAACACGACCCCTGGTTATTATTCAGTCTGTAAAACGACCCCTGGTTATTATTCAGTCTGTAACACAACCCCTGGTTATTATTCAGTCTGTAACACGACCCCTGGTTATTATTCAGTCTGTAAAACGACCCCTGGTTATTATTCAGTCTGTAACACGACCCCTGGTTATTATTCAGTCTGTAACACGACCCCTGGTTATTATTCAGTCTGTAACACGACCCCTGGTTATTATTCAGTCTGTAATACGATCCCTGGTTATTATTCTGTCTGTAACACGATCCCTGGTTATTATTCAGTCTGTAACACGACCCCTGATTATTATTCAGTCTGTAACACGACCCCTGGTCATTATTCAGTCTGTTACACGACCCCTGGTTATTATTCAGTCTGTAACATGACCCCTGGTTATTATTCAGTCTGTAACACGACCCCTGATTATTATTCAGTCTGTGACACGACCCCTGATTATTATTCAGTCTGTAACACGACCCCTGGTTATTATTCAGTCTGTAACACGACCCCTTGGACCTTTGCATAGTGCACTACATATGAACCCTTCATAGTGCACTACATATGAACCCTTCATAGTGCCCTACATTTGGACCCGTCATAGTGCATTACATTTTGACCCTTCGTAGTGCACTACATTTGACCAGAGCCGATATGGCTCCCATACAAGCCATGATCAAAAGTAGTAGGCTATGTAGGGAGTAAGGATGCCATTCTGGAACAGACAACGTTCTGCCAGCCGTCCCCTGGGTATTCTACAGTACCCTCTCTGCTTCATCTGATTATCCAGTGTACAGTAGACTCAGGCTTCCCACCAATTAGCCTGCAGTGCAGTACGGAGTGGGAGAATAGACACTGGAATGCTATTACGACTTTGTCTCTCGCATACACACACACACACACACACACACACACACACACACACACACACACACACACACACGCACACACACACACACACACGCACACACACACAACAACCTCTAATCTCCACTCCCTGCAGAGCCCCAAAATCCCCAGCCTTGGCATCAGTCAGCGGTATACGAGGAGGGAACGAGGAGGAAAGGAAAGTGATTATTTCTGTCTAATCATGTTTTTTATTAACGTTTCCTAACTGCTGGCGGAGGTGACTTAAAGTGGCTGTGCACTTCTCTTTTAGGCCCGTGTTAATTACAGCAGGGCGTGTTAATTACAGCAGAGCGTGTTAATCACAGCAGGGCGTGTTAATTACAGCAGGACGTGTTAATTACAGCAGGGCATGTTAATTACAGCAGGGCGTGTTAATTACAGCAGGACGTGTTAATTACAGCAGAGCGTGTTAATTACAGCAGGACGTGTTAATTACAGCAGGACGTGTTAATTACAGCAGAGCGTGTTAATTACAGCAGGACGTGTTAATTACAGCAGGGCGTGTTAATTACAGCAGGACGTGTTAATTACAGCAGGACGTGTTAATTACAGCAGGACGTGTTAATTACAGCAGAGCGTCTTAATTACAGCAGGGCGTGTTAATTACAGCAGGACGTGTTAATTACAGCAGGGCAGCAGGACGTGTTAATTACAGCAGAACGTGTTAATTACAGCAGGACGTGTTAATTACAGCAGGACGTGTTAATTACAGCAGAGCTTGTTAATTACAGCAGGACGTGTTAATTACAGCAGGACGTGTTAATTACAGCAGAGCGTGTTAATTACAGCAGAGCGTGTTAATTACAGCAGAGCGTGTTAATTACAGCAGGACGTGTTAATTACAGCAGGACGTGTTAATTACAGAAGGACGTGTTAATTACAGCAGGATGTGTTAATTACAGCAGGACGTGTTAATTACAGCAGGACGTGTTAATTAATGGTAACAATAACGTCCCTCCTTTCACCTTTTAATGGTAAACAAAGACACGCCCTCATTTGCTGTATGATTTGGAGATGTTGGAACTGGGCCGTGAGATTTGGAGATGTTGGAACTGGGCCGTGAGTTTTGGAGATGTTGGAACTGGGCCGTGTGATATGGAGATGTTGGAACTGGGCCGTGTGATTTGGAGATGTTGGAACTGGGCTGTGTGATTTGGAGATGTTGGAACTGGGCCGTGTGATTTGGAGATGTTGGAACTGGGCCGTGAGATTTGGAGATGTTGGAACTGGGCCGTGTGATTTGGAGATGTTGGAACTGGGCCGTGTGAATATGGAGATGTTGGAACTGTGCCGTGTGAATATGGAGATGTTGGAACTGGGCCGTGTGAATATGGAGATGTTGGAACTGGGCCGTGTGAATATGGAGATGTTGGAACTGGGCCGTGTGAAAATGGAGATGTTGGAACTGGGCCGTGTGAATATATAGATGTTGGAACTGGGCCGTGTGAATATGGAGATGTTGGAACTGGGCCGTGTGAATATGGAGATGTTGGAACTGGGCCGTGTGAATATGGAGATGTTGGAACTGGGCCGTGTGAATATGGAGATGTTTGAACTGGGCCGTGTGATTTGGACATGTTGGAACTGGGCCGTGTGAATATGGAGATGTTGGAACTGGGCCGTGTGAATATGGAGATGTTGGAACTGGGCCGTGTGAATATGGAGATGTTGGAACTGGGCCGTGTGATTTGGAGATGTTGGAACTGGGCCGTGTGATTTGGAGATGTTGGAACTGGGCCGTGAGATTTGGAGATGTTGGAACTGGGCCGTATGATTTGGAGATGTTGGAACTGGGCCGTGTGATTTGGAGATGTTGGAACTGGGCCGTGAGTTTTGGAGATGTTGGAACTGGGCCGTGTGATATGGAGATGTTGGAACTGGGCCGTGTGATTTGGAGATGTTGGAACTGGGCCGTGTGATTTGGAGATGTTGGAACTGGGCCGTGTGATTTGGAGATGTTGGAACTGGGCCGTGTGATTTGGAGATGTTGGAACTGGGCCGTGTGATTTGGAGATGTTGGAACTGGGCCGTGTGATTTGGAGATGTTGGAACTGGGCCGTGTGATTTGGAGATGTTGGAACTGGGCCGTGTGATTTGGAGATGTTGGAACTGGGCCGTGTGATTTGGAGATGTTGGAACTGGGCCGTGTGATTTGGAGATGTTGGAACTGGGCCGTGTGATTTGGAGATGTTGGAACTGGGCCGTGTGAATTTGGAGATGTTGGAACTGGGCCGTGTGAATATGGAGATGTTGGAACTGGGACGTGAGATTTGGAGATGTTGGAACTGGGCCGTGTGATTTGGAGATGTTGGAACTGGGCCGTGTGATTTGGAGATGTTGGAACTGGGCCGTGTGATTTGGAGATGTTGGAACTGGGCCGTGTGATTTGGAGATGTTGGAACTGGGCCGTGTGATTTGGAGATGTTGGAACTGGGCCGTGTGATTTGGAGATGTTGGAACTGGGCCGTGTGATTTGGAGATGTTGGAACTGGGCCGTGTGATTTGGAGATGTTGGAACTGGGCCGTGTGATTTGGAGATGTTGGAACTGGGCCGTGTGAATATGGAGATGTTGGAACTGGGCCGTGTGATTTGGAGATGTTGGAACTGGGCCGTGTGATTTGGAGATGTTGGAACTGGGCCGTGTGATTTGGAGATGTTGGAACTGGGCCGTGTGATTTGGAGATGTTGGAACTGGGCCGTGTGATTTGGAGATGTTGGAACTGGGCCGTGTGATTTGGAGATGTTGGAACTGGGCCGTGTGATTTGGAGATGTTGGAACTGGGCCGTGTGATTTGGAGATGTTGGAACTGGGCCGTGTGATTTGGAGATGTTGGAACTGGGCCGTGTGATTTGGAGATGTTGGAACTGGGCCGTGTGATTTGGAGATGTTGGAACTGGGCCGTGTGATTTGGAGATGTTGGAACTGGGCCGTGTGATTTGGAGATGTTGGAACTGGGCCGTGTGATTTGGAGATGTTGGAACTGGGCCGTGTGATTTGGAGATGTTGGAACTGGGCCGTGTGATTTGGAGATGTTGGAACTGGGCCGTGTGAATATGGAGATGTTGGAACTGGGCCGTGTGATTTGGAGATGTTGGAACTGGGCCGTGTGATTTGGAGATGTTGGAACTGGGCCGTGTGATTTGGAGATGTTGGAACTGGGCCGTGTGATTTGGAGATGTTGGAACTGGGCCGTGTGATTTGGAGATGTTGGAACTGGGCCGTGTGATTTGGAGATGTTGGAACTGGGCCGTGTGATTTGGAGATGTTGGAACTGGGCCGTGTGATTTGGAGATGTTGGAACTGGGCCGTGTGATTTGGAGATGTTGGAACTGGGCCGTGTGATTTGGAGATGTTGGAACTGGGCCGTGTGAATATGGAGATGTTGGAACTGGGCCGTGTGATTTGGAGATGTTGGAACTGGGCCGTGTGATTTGGAGATGTTGGAACTGGGCCGTGTGATTTGGAGATGTTGGAACTGGGCCGTGTGAATATGGAGATGTTGGAACTGGGCCGTGTGATTTGGAGATGTTGGAACTGGGCCGTGTGAATATGGAGATGTTGGAACTGGGCCGTGAAAGAAAGTGTGATGGCAAATTTGATCACGTTTCTATAAAGATCTGGACAGGATGTTGAATTTTCCAAAACTAGAAATGCATGTCGCTTAGCGAGCGCCAAACACTGGCCTCACATTCTGCCAGAGTGATTTGATTGATCGATTGATCGTCATTTCGAACAAGTTAACATGTAAATGCTAATGCCTACACTTTTACACAAAATACACGTTTTTTCTTCAATATTTAGTTTGTCAATAGATGATAGAGTTTCCAACCCCTACGTTGGTATAGGCTCTGAGATGAAATAGGTTATGATGTCGTACTCTTAATCCTATCGCACAGAAATAATGTAGTCTACGCACACAGTGGGTCCTCATTTTAAAAGTTGCGTCATGCCGCGCAACACAGCTCGCCGAACGCAGTGCGTTATTGGCATGTTGGAGGACAGCCGTTGTTGCCGTTGACGCTAGTTCAACCACCAGAGGGCGTCTCTGAGGGCGTCTCTGAGGGCGTCTCTGAGGGCGTCTCTGAGGGCGTCTCTGAGGGCGACTCTGAGGGCGTCTCTGAGGGCGTCTCGGAGGGCGTCTCGGAGGGCGTCTCGGAGGGCTTTGGGTATTTCAGTAACAACAATTGGATGCCTTTATTCCAGTCAAATCAAAATCACATTTTATTTGTCACATACACATGGTTAGCAGATGTTAATGGTCACGTGGTTAGCAGATGTTAATGGTCACGTGGTTAGCAGATGTTATTTGTCACATACACATGGTTAGCAGATGTTAATGAGAGTTTAGTGAAATGCTTGTGCTTCTAGTTCCGACAATGCAGTAATAACCAACGAGTAATCTAACCTAACAATTTCACAACAACTACCTTATACACACAAGTGTAAAGGGATATGTACATAAAATATGTACATAAAGATATATGAATGAGTGATGGCCGAGC
>NC_092151.1:4700132-4715132 GCF_045791955.1 Oncorhynchus clarkii lewisi | reverse complement strand
GTTTATCTCTGTTCTGTCAGATGCTCTCTCTCTCCTGAAGCCCCCCCCCGCTGCTCTCCCTCCCTTTACCTCAATCCCCTCTTCACCTTTTCCCAACCATCACACACACACCCTGCTGTTCCCTGCAGGGGGTGGTAGGTAGCCTAACGATTAAGAGCGTTGGGACAGAACCCCCAAAGGTTGCTTGTTTGAATCCTTGAGCCGGGCAATGTGGAAAAATGAGGCGTTCCGCCCTTCAGAAAGGCATTTAACCCATGAACTGCTCCCCGGGCACCGATGACATGGGCATCGATTTAAGGCAGCCCCCTGCACCTCTCTGATTCAGATGGGTTGGGTTAAATGCTGAAGACATTTCAGTTGAATGCATTCAGTTGTGCTTCTGACTAGGTATCCCCCTTTACAACTGACTAGATATCCCCCTTTACAACTGACTAGGTATCCCCCTTTCCCTTTCCAACTGACTAGGTATCCCCCTTTACAACTGACTAGGTATCCCCCTTTACAACTGACTAGGTATCCCCCTTTCCTTTACAACTGACTAGGTATCCCCCTTTACAACTGACTAGGTATCCCCCTTTCCCTTTCCAACTGACTATCCCCCTTTACAACTGACTAGATATCCCCCTTTACAACTGACTAGATATCCCCCTTTACAACTGACTAGATATCCCCCTTTACAACTGACTAGATATCCCCCTTTCCAACTGACTAGGTATCCCCCTTTACAACTGACTAGGTATCCCCCTTTCCCTTTCCAACTGACTATCCCCCTTTACAACTGACTAGATATCCCCCTTTACAACTGACTAGATATCCCCCTTTACAACTGACTAGATATCCCCCTTTACAACTGACTAGATATCCCCCTTTCCAACTGACTAGGTATCCCCCTTTACAACTGACTAGGTATCCCCCTTTCCCTTTCCAACTGACTAGGTATCCCCCTTTCCAACTGACTAGGTATCCCCCTTTACAACTGACTAGATATCCCCCTTTACAACTGACTAGATATCCCCTTTCCCCTTTCCCTTTCCAACTGACTAGGTATCCCCCTTTCCCTTTACAACTGACTAGATATCCCCCTTTCCAACTGACTAGATATCCCCCTTTCCCTTTACAACTGACTAGATATCCCCCTTTCCCTTTACAACTGACTAGATATCCCCCTTTCCAACTGACTAGATATCCCCCTTTCCCTTTACAACTGACTAGATATCCCCCTTTCCCTTTACAACTGACTAGGTATCCCCCTTTACAACTGACTAGATATCCCCCTTTCCCTTTACAACTGACTAGATATCCCCCTTTCCCTTTACAACTGACTAGATATCCCCCTTTACAACTGACTAGATATCCCCCTTTACAACTGACTAGATATCCCCCTTTCCCTTTACAACTGACTAGGTATCCCCCTTTACAACTGACTAGATATCCCCCTTTCCAACAGACTAGATATCCCCCTTTCCCTTTACAACTGACTAGGTATCCCCCTTTCCCTTTACAACTGACTAGGTATCCCCCTTTACAACTGACTAGGTATCCCCCTTTCCCTTTACAACTGACTAGGTATCCCCCTTTCCAACTGACTAGATATCCCCCTTTCCCTTTCCAACTGACTAGGTATCCCCCTTTACAACTGACTAGGTATCCCCCTTTACAACTGGCTAGGTATCCCCCTTTCCCTTTACAACTGACTAGGTATCCCCCTTTACAACTGACTAGGTATCCCCCTTTCCCTTTACAACTGACTAGATATCCCCCTTTACAACTGACTAGGTATCCCCCTTTCCCTTTACAACTGACTAGATATCCCCCTTTCCCTTTACAACTGACTAGATATCCCCCTTTCCCTTTACAACTGACTAGATATCCCCCTTTCCCTTTACAACTGACTAGATATCCCCCTTTCCAACTGACTAGATATCCCCCTTTCCCTTTACAACTGACTAGATATCCCCCTTTCCCTTTACAACTGACTAGGTATCCCCCTTTACAACTGACTAGATATCCCCCTTTCCCTTTACAACTGACTAGATATCCCCCTTTCCCTTTACAACTGACTAGATATCCCCCTTTACAACTGACTAGATATCCCCCTTTCCAACTGAATAGATATCCCCCTTTCCCTTTACAACTGACTAGATATCCCCCTTTCCCTTTACAACTGACTAGGTATCCCCCTTTACAACTGACTAGGTATCCCCCTTTCCCTTTACAACTGACTAGGTATCCCCCTTTACAACTGACTAGGTATCCCCCTTTCCCTTTACAACTGACTAGGTATCCCCCTTTCCAACTGACTAGATATCCCCCTTTCCCTTTCCAACTGACTAGGTATCCCCCTTTACAACTGACTAGGTATCCCCCTTTACAACTGGCTAGGTATCCCCATTTCCCTTTACAACTGACTAGGTATCCCCCTTTACAACTGACTAGGTATCCCCCTTTCCCTTTACAACTGACTAGATATCCCCCTTTACAACTGACTAGGTATCCCCCTTTCCCTTTACAACTGACTAGGTATCCCCCTTTCCAACTGACTAGATATCCCCCTTTCCCTTTACAACTGACTAGATATCCCCCTTTACAACTGACTAGATATCCCCCTTTCCAACTGACTAGATATCCCCCTTTACAACTGACTAGGTATCCCCCTTTACAACTGACTAGGTATCCCCCTTTACAACTGACTAGGTATCCCCCTTTCCCTTTACAACTGACTAGATATCCCCCTTTACAACTGACTAGATATCCCCCTTTACAACTGACTAGGTATCCCCCTTTACAACTGACTAGGTATCCCCCTTTACAACTGACTAGGTATCCCCCTTTACAACTGACTAGGTATCCCCCTTTCCCTTTACAACTGACTAGATATCCCCCTTTACAACTGACTAGATATCCCCCTTTACAACTGACTAGATATCCCCCTTTCCCTTTACAACTGACTAGGTATCCCCCTTTACAACTGACTAGGTATCCCCCTTTACAACTGACTAGGTATCCCCCTTTACAACTGACTAGGTATCCATCCCCCTTTCCCTTTCCAACTGACTAGGTATCCCCCTTTCCAACTGACTAGATATCCCCCTTTCCCTTTCCAACTGACTAGGTATCCCCCTTTCCAACTGACTAGATATCCCCCTTTCCAACTGACTAGGTATCCCCCTTTCCAACTGACTAGGTATCCCCCTTTCTCCTCCCTTACCCTCAACCACCACACCCACCCCCCACTCTCAGACAAATACCCTAGAGCAGGGATGGGCCACTTGTGGCCTACAGGACACATACCAAATACCCCAGAGCAGGGATGGGCATCTTGTGGCCTACAGGACACATACCAAATACCCCAGAGCAGGGATGGGCATCTTGTGGCCTACAGGACACATACCAAATACCCCAGAGCCGGGATGGGCATCTTGTGGCCTACAGGACACATACCAAATACCCCAGAGCAGGGATGGGCATCTTGTGGCCTACAGGACACATACCAAATACCCCAGAGCAGGGATGGGCATCTTGTGGCCTACAGGACACATACCAAATACCCCAGAGCAGGGATGGGCATCTTGTGGCCTACAGGACACATACCAAATACCCCAGAGCAGGGATGGGCATCTTGTGGCCTACAGGACACATACCAAATACCCCAGAGCAGGGATGGGCATCTTGTGGCCTACAGGACACATACCAAATACCCCAGAGCAGGGATGGGCATCTTGTGGCCTACAGGACACATACCAAATACCCCAGAGCAGGGATGGGCAACTCGTGGCCTACAGGACACATACCAAATACCCCAGAGCAGGGATGGGCATCTTGTGGCCTACAGGACACATACCAAATACCCCAGAGCAGGGATGGGCATCTTGTGGCCTACAGGACACATACCAAATACCCCAGAGCAGGGATGGGCATCTTGTGGCCTACAGGACACATACCAAATACCCCAGAGCAGGGATGGGCATCTTGTGGCCTACAGGACACATACCAAATACCCCAGGGCAGGGATGGGCATCTTGTGGCCTACAGGACACATACCAAATACCCCAGAGCAGGGATGGGCATCTTGTGGCCTACAGGACACATACCAAATACCCCAGAGCAGGGATGGGCATCTTGTGGCCTACAGGACACATACCAAATACCCCAGAGCAGGGATGGGCAACTTGTGCCAAATTCCAGTACAATACACCAGGTGTCATTTAGAGTGATGACAGTACAATATACCAGGTGTCATTTAGAATGATGACAGTACAATACACCAGGTGTCATTTAGAATGATGACAGTACAATACACCAGGTGTCATTTAGAATGATGACAGTACAATACACCAGGTGTCATTTAGAATGATGACAGTACAATACACCAGGTGTCATTTAGAATGATGACAGTACAATACACCAGGTGTCATTTAGAATGATGACAGTACAATACACCAGGTGTCATTTAGAATGATGACAGTACGATACACCAGGTGTCATTTAGAATGATGACAGTACAATACACCAGGTGTCATTTAGAATGATGACAGTTAGAACAGTACGATACACCAGATGTCATTTAGAATGATGACAGTTAGAACAGTACAATACACCAGGTGTCATTTAGAGTGATGACAGTATAATACGCCAGGTGTCATTTAGAATGATGACAGTTAGAACAGTACGATACACCAGGTGTCATTTAGAATGATGACAGTTAGAACAGTACGATACACCAGATGTCATTTAGAATGATGACAGTTAGAACAGTACAATACACCAGGTGTCATTTAGAATGATGACAGTACGATACACCAGGTGTCATTTAGAGTGATGACAGTTAGAACAGTACAATACACCAGGTGCCATTTAGAGTGATGACAGTACGATACACCAGGTGTCATTTAGAATGATGACAGTACAATACACCAGGTGTCATTTAGAGTGATGACAGTTAGAACAGTACAATACACCAGGTGTCATTTAGAATGATGACAGTTAGAACAGTACAATACACCAGGTGTCATTTAGAGTGATGACAGTACGATACACCAGGTGTCTTTTAGAATGATGACAGTACGATACACCAGGTGTCATTTAGAGTGATGACAGTACGATACACCAGGTGTCATTTAGAGTGATGACAGTACGATACACTAGGTGTCATTTAGAGTGATGACAGTACGATACACCAGGTGTCATTTAGAGTGATGACAGTTAGAACAGTACGATACACCAGGTGTCATTTAGAATGATGACAGTACAATACACCAGGTGTCATTTAGAATGATGACAGTTAGAAAAGTACAATACACCAGGTGTCATTTAGAGTGATGACAGTTAGAACAGTATGATACACCAGGTGTCATTTAGAGTGATGACAGTACGATACACCAGGTGTCATTTAGAATGATGACAGTTAGAACAGTACGATACACCAGGTGTCATTTAGAGTGATGACAGTACGATACACCAGGTGTCATTAGGTCATGTGACTGTGCATCAGCAGTTTCTCTCTAGTTATTTCAGTCACTGACAATCACTCAATTAGCCATGTCAACTAAACCTGTTTAGATTGGTAGTTAGTCTAGTCAGCTATCTAAACTTATACAGACCGGTCACGCAGGGCGTGTGCCCAGGGGCCCTGACCTCTAGGGGCCCTGACCTCTAGGGGCCCTGACCTCTAGGGGCCCTGACCTCTAGACGCCCTGACCTCTAGACGCCCTGACCTCTAGACGCCCTGACCTCTAGACGCCCTGACCTCTAGGTGCCCTGACCTCTAGGGGCCCTGACCTCTAGGCGCCCTGACCTCTAGGCGCCCTGACCTCTAGGCGCTCTGACCTCTAGGCGCCCTGACCTCTAGGGGCCCTGACCTCTAGGGGCCCTGACCTCTAGGCGCCCTGACCTCTAGGCGCCCTGACCTCTAGGCGCTCTGACCTCTAGGCGCCCTGACCTCTAGGGGCCCTGACCCCCAGGAGGTCTCCATTGATTTTGTTTGTCACTCAGATATTATATTATCATGGCAACATTTGCAGAATTGCAGGAAATTTGCTTTGAAATTGCAAAAATATTCTCTCCACCCCACAGAAAAATGGATAGAATTGCAGGAAATTAGCTGTAAAACGGAAATTGTCTCTCCGCTGTCAAGACAGTAAAACGTTTTGCCCGCGAGGGCCCCCAAAACGCTCGCGCCAGCCCTGACTAGTGGTATAATGCCTTTAGTTAAGACTGTTACCGAGTGTAACTGCACAAATCAGTTGACTGGATGTGTATGGATGTGTCTATGCAGACCTGCGAGCCTCTGCAATCCCTCATGATGAGTTCTGATTTTTGGTGAACCCCCATCAAAGAGAGATGGAGAGAGAGAGATCCCCACCTCCCCCCTCTCTACGGTCTCCCCTTGGTCTTAAACACAGAGCACTATCTGAGCTCAACTCTCCTCTCTCTTTTTCTATGTCTCTCTCCTTTCTCTCCTCTCTCTCTTCTCTTTTCTCTCTCTCCTCTCTCTCCTCTCTCTCTTCTCTCTCCTCTCTCTCTTCTCTCTCTTCTCTTTTCTCTCTCTCCTCTCTCTCTCATTTCTCTCTCCTCTCTCTCTTCTCTTTTCTCTCTCTCCTCTCTCTCCTCCCTCTCTTCTCTCTCCTCTCTCTCTTCTCTTTTCTCTCTCTCCTCTCTCTTCTCTCCTCTCTCCTCTCCTCTCTCTTCTCTCTCCTCTCTTTCCTCTCTCTCCTCTCTATTTTCTATCTCTCCTCTCTCTCCTCTCTCTTCTCTTTTCTCTCTCTCCTCTCTCTCCTCTCTCCTCTCTCCTCTCTCTCTTTTCTCTCTCTCCTCTCTCTCCTCTCTCTCTTCTCTCTTCTCTCTCCTCTCTCTTCTCTTTTCTTTCTCTCCTCTCTCTCTCTTTTCTCTCTCCTCTCTCTCTTCTCTTTTCTCTCTCTCCTCTCTCTCCTCTCTCCTCTCTCCTCTCTCTCTTTTCTCTCTCTCCTCTCTCTCCTCTCTCTCTTCTCTCTCCTCTCTCCTCTCTCTCTTCTCTTTTCTTTCTCTCACTCAATTCAAGGGTATTGGCATGGGAAACATATGTTTACATTGTCAAAGCAAGTGAAGTAGATAATAAACAAAAGTGAAATAAACAATAAAAATGAACAGTAAACATTACACTCACAGAAGTTCCAAAAGAATAAAGACATTTTCAAATGTTATATTATATATATATATACAGTGTTGTAACGATGAGCAAATAGTTAAGGTACAAAAGGGAAAATAAATAAGCATAAATATGGGTTGTATTTACAATGGTGTTTGTTCTTCACTGGTTGCCCTTTTCTCGTGGCAACAGGTCACACATCTTGCTGCTGTGATGGCACACTGTGGTATTTCACCCAGTAGATATGGGAGTTTTTCAAAATTGGGTTTGTTTTCTAATTCTTTGTTGATCTGTGTAACCTGGGGGAAATATGTGTCTCTAATATGGTCATACATTGGACAGGAGGTTAGGAAGTGCAGCTCAGTTTCCACCTCATTTTGTGGGCAGTGAGCACATAGCCTGTCTTTTCTTGAGAGCCATGTCTGCCTACGGCGGCCTTTCTCAATAGCAAGGCTATGCTCACTGAGTCTGTACATAGTCACAGCTTTCCTTAAGTTTGGGTCAGTCACAGTGGTCAGGTATTCTGCCACTGTGTCCTCTCTGTGTAGGGTCAGTCACAGTGGTCAGGTATTCTGCCGCTGTGTACTCTCTGTTTAGGGTCAGTCACAGTGGTCAGGTATTCTGCCACTGTGTACTCTCTGTGTAGGGTCAGTCACAGTGGTCAGGTATTCTGCCGCTGTGTACTCTCTGTTTAGGGTCAGTCACAGTGGTCAGGTATTCTGCCACTGTGTACTCTCTGTGTAGGGTCAGTCACAGTGGTCAGGTATTCTGCCACTGTGTCCTCTCTGTTTAGGGTCAGTCACAGTGGTCAGGTATTCTGCCACTGTGTCCTCTCTGTTTAGGGTCAGTCACAGTGGTCAGGTATTCTGCCACTGTGTACTCTCTGTTTAGGGTCAGTCACAGTGGTCAGGTATTCTGCCACTGTGTCCTCTCTGTTTAGGGTCAGTCACAGTGGTCAGGTATTCTGCCACTGTGTACTCTCTGTTTAGGGTCAGTCACAGTGGTCAGGTATTCTGCCACTGTCCTCTCTGTTTGGGGTCAGTCACAGTGGTCAGGTATTCTGCCACTGTGTCCTCTCTGTTTAGGGTCAGTCACAGTGGTCAGGTATTCTGCCACTGTGTCCTCTCTGTTTAGGGTCAGTCACAGTGGTCATGTATTCTGCCGCTGTGTCCTCTCTGTTTAGGGTCAGTCACAGTGGTCAGGTATTCTGCCGCTGTGTCCTCTCTGTTTAGGGTCAGTCACAGTGGTCAGGTATTCTGCCACTGTGTCCTCTCTGTTTAGGGTCAGTCACAGTGGTCAGGTATTCTGCCACTGTGTCCTCTCTGTTTAGGGTCAGTCACAGTGGTCAGGTATTCTGCCGCTGTGTCCTCTCTGTTTAGGGTCAGTCACAGTGGTCAGGTATTCTGCCACTGTGTACTCTCTGTTTAGGGTCAGTCACAGTGGTCAGGTATTCTGCCGCTGTGTACTCTCTGTTTAGGGACAAATAGCACTTTAGTTTGTTCTGTTTAAAAAAAATCCTGGAGAGATGAACCTGGAGAAGAGTCCCCTAAGCAAGCTGGTCCTGGAGCTCTGTTCACAAACACAAACACACCCCACAGAGCCCCAGTACCAGCTTCCTTAGGGGACTCTTCTCCAGGTTCATCTCTCTGTAGGTGATGTCTTTGTTATGGAAGGTTTGTGAATCGCTTCCTTTTAGGTGGTTGTACATTTTAACATCTCTTCTAACACCTCTCTCTCTCCATCTCTCTCTCTCTCCCCAGCCACAGTCCCCTCTCCCTCCTCTGTCTCTCCATCTCTCTCTCCCCAGCCACAGTCCCCTCTCCCTCCTCTCTCTCACCAGCTCTCTCTCCCTCCTCTCTCTCTCCATCTCTCTCTCCCCAGCCACAGTCCCCTCTCCCTCCTCTCTCTCACCAGCTCTCTCTCCCTCCTCTCTCTCTCTCCATCTCTCTCTCTCTCCATCTCTCTCTCCCCAGCCACAGCCACAGTCCCCTCTCCCTCCTCTCTCTCACCATCTCTCTCTCCCTCCTCTCTCTCTCCCCAGCCACAGTCGCCTCTCCCTCCTCTCTCTCTCCATTTCTCTCTCCCCGTCTCTTCCCCTGTCTCCCCTCCCTTCTCTCCCCCCCGTCTCTTCCCCTGTCTCCCCTCCCGTCTCTCCCCCCCGTCTCTCCCCCTGTCTCCCCCCCCGTCTCTCTCCCCCTGTCTCCCCCCCCGTCTCTCCCCCCCGTCACTCCCCCCCGTCTCTCCCCCCCGTCTCTTCCCCCCGTCTCTCCCCCCCGTCTCTTCCCCTGTCTCCCCCGTCTCTCCCCCCGTCTCTCCCCCCGTCTCTCCCCCTGTCTCTCCCCCCGTCTCTTCCCCTGTCTCCCCTCCCGTCTCTCCCCCCTGTCTCTCCCCCCCGTCTCTCCCCCCCGTCTCTCTCCCCGTCTCTCCCCCGTCTCTTCCCCTGTCTCTCCCCCCGTCTCTTCCCCTGTCTCCCCTCCCGTCTCTCCCCTCCCGTCTCTCCCCCCCGTCTCTTCCACCCGTCTCTCTCCCCGTCTCTTCCCCCGTCTCTCCCCCCGTCTCTTCCCCCGTCTCCCCTCCCGTCTCTCCCCTCCCGTCTCTCCCCTCCCGTCTCTTCCCCCGTTTCTTCTCCCGTCTCTTCCCCTGTCTTCCCCCCGTCTCTTCCCCTGTCTCTCCCCCGTCTCTTCCCCTGTCTCCCCTCCCGTCTCTCCCCTCCCGTCTCTCCCCCTGTCTCTTCCCCTGTCTCTTCCCCTGTCTCTTCCCCTGTCTCTCCCCCCGTCTCTTCCCCTGTCTCCCCTCCCGTCTCTCCCCTCCCGTCTCTCCCCTCCCGTCTCTCCCCCTGTCTATTCCCCCGTCTCTCCCCTCCCGTCTCTTCCCCTGTCTCTTCCCCTGTCTCTTCCCCTGTCTCTTCCCATGTCTCTTCCCCTGTCTCTTCCCCCTTCTCTCTCCCTGTCTCTTCCCCTGTCTCTTCCCCTGTCTCTCCCCCTGTCTCCCCTCCCGTCTCTCTCCCTCTCTTCCCCTGTCTCTCCCCCTGTCTCTCCCCCCCGTCTCTTCCCCTGTCTCCCCCCGTCTCTCTTCCCGTCTCCCCTCCCGTCTCTCCCCCCGTCTCTTCCCCTGTCTCTCCTCCCGTCTCTCCCCCCCATCTCTCCCCCTGTCTCTCCCCCCCGTCTCTCCCCCCCGTCTCTCCCCCCCGTCTCCCCTCCCGTCTCCCCTCCCGTCTCTCCCCCCGTCTCTCCCCCCGTCTCTCCCCCTGTCTCCCCTCCCGTCTCTTCCCCCCGTCTCTCCCCCCGTCTCTCTCCCCGTCTCTTCCCCTGTCTCTTCCCCTGTCTCTCCCCCCATCTCTTCCCCCGTCTCTTCCCCCGTCTCTCCCCCTGTCTCTTCCCCTGTCTCCCCTCCCGTCTCTCCCCTCCCGTCTCTCCCTCCCGTCTCTCCCCCCGTCTCTTCCCCCCGTCTCTTCCCCCCGTCTCTCTCCCCGTCTCTCTCCCCGTCTCTCCCCCCGTCTCCCCTCCCGTCTCTCCCCCCCGTCTCTTCCCCCGTCTCTTCCCCTGTCTCCTCCCCCGTCTCTTCCCCCGTCTCCCCTCACGTCTCTCCCCCCTGTCTCTCCCCCCGTCTCTTCCCCCCGTCTCTCTCCCCGTCTCTCTCCCCGTCTCTTCCCCCGTCTCTTCCCCTGTCTCTTCCCCCTTCTCCCCTCCCGTCTCTCCCCCCGTCTCTCTCCTCGTCTCTCCCCCGTCTCTTCCCCTGTCTCTCCCCCCGTCTCTTCCCCTGTCTCCCCTCCCGTCTCTCCCCTCCCGTCTCTCCCCCCCGTCTCTTCCACCCGTCTCTCTCCCCATCTCTTCCCCCGTCTCTCCCCCCGTCTCTTCCCCTGTCTCTCCGCCCGTCTCTTCCCCTGTCTCCCCTCCCGTCTCTCCCCCCCGTCTCCCCTCCCGTCTCTCCCCCCCGTCTCTTCCCGTCTCTCCCCCCCGTCTCTTCCCGTCTCTCCCCCCCGTCTCTTCCCGTCTCTCCCCCCCGTCTCTTCCCCCGTCTCTTCCCCAGTCTCCCCTCCCGTCTCTCCCCCCCGTCTCTTCCCCCGTCTCTCCCCCCGTCTCTTCCCCTGTCTCTGCCCCCGTCTCTTCCCCTGTCTCCCCTCCCGTCTCTCCCCCCCGTCTCCCCTCCCGTCTCTCCCCCCCGTCTCTTCCCCCGTCTCTTCCCGTCTCTCCCCCCTTCTCTTCCCCTGTCTCTCCCCCCGTCTCTCCCCCCGTCTCTCCCCCCGTCTTCCCCCCCGTCTCTTCCCCCGTCTCTTCCCCCGTCTCTTCCCCCGTCTCTTCCCCCGTCTCTCTCCCCGTCTCTTCCCGTCTCTCCCCCCGTCTCTTCCCCTGTCTCTTCCCCAGTCTCTCCCCCCGTCTCTCTCCCCGTCTCTTCCCCTGTCTCTCCCCCTGTCTCCCCTCACGTCTCTCTCTCCACTTCTGCTTCTCTCCCCCCCGTCTCTCTCCCCCCCGTCTCTCTCTCCCCCGTCTCTCTCTCCCCCATCTCTCTCTCCCCCGTCTCTCTCTCCCCCGTCTCTCTCTCCCCTTCTGCCTCTCTCCCCTCCCGTCTCTCCCCCCCTGTCTCTCTCTCCCCCCTGTCTCTCCCCCCTGTCTCTCTCCCCCTGTCTCTCCCCCCTGTCTCTCCCCCTGTCTCCCCCCCTGTCTCCCCCCCTGTCTCTCCCCCTGTCTCTCTCTCTCCCCCTCTGTCTCTCTCTCCCCCCCTGTCTCTCTCTCCCCCTCTGTCTCTCTCTCCCCCCTTGTCTCTCTCTCCCCCCTGTCTCTCTCTCGCCCCCCCTGTCTCTCTCTCTCCCCCCCATCTCTCTCTCCCCCCGTCTCATCCCCTGCCTCCCCTCCCGTCTCTCCCCCCCGTCTCTCCCCCCGTCTCTTCCCCTGTCTCTCCCACCGTGTCTTCCCCCGTCTCTTCCCGTCTCTCCCCCCGTCTCTTCCCCTGTCTCTCCCTCCGTCTCTTCCCCAGTCTCCCCTCCCGTCTCTTCCCCCGTCTCTTCCCCCGTCTCTCCCCCCGTCTCTTCCCCTGTCTCTCCGCCCGTCTCTTCCCCTGTCTCCCCTCCCGTCTCTCCCCCCCGTCTCCCCTCCCGTCTCTCCCCCCCGTGTCCCTTCCCGTCTCTCCCCCCCGTCTCCCTTCCCGTCTTTCCCCACCGTCTCCCCTCCCGTCCCTCCCCCCGTCTTTTCCCGTCTCTCCCCCCGTCTCTTCCCCTGTCTCTCCCCCCGTCTCTTCCCCAGTCTCCCCTCCCGTCTCTCCCCCCCGTCTCTCCCCCCGTCTCTTTCCCCGTCTCTCCCCCCGTCTCTTCCCCTGTCTCTCCCCTCGTCTCTTCCCCTGTCTCCCCTCCCGTCTCTTCCCCCGTCTCTTCCCCCGTCTCTTCCCCTGTCTCTCCCCCCGTCTCTTCCCCTGTCTCACCTCCCGTCTCTTCCCCCGTCTCTTCCCCCGTCTCTTCCCCTGTCTCTCCCCCCGTCTCTTCCCCTGTCTCTCCCCCCGTCTCTTCCCCTGTCTCCCCTCCCGTCTCTCCCTCCCGTCTCTCCCCCCCGTCTCCTCCCCCGTCTCTTCCCCCGTCTCTCCCCCCGTCTCTTCCCCGTCTCTTCCCCCGTCTCTTCCCCCCGTCTCTCCCCCCGTCTCTCCCCCCGTCTCTCCCCCCGTCTCTCTCCCCGTCTCTTCCCCTGTCTCTCCCCCTGTCTCCCCTCCCGTTTCTCTCTCCCCCGTCTCTCTCTCCCCTTCTGCCTCTCTCCCCTCCCGTCTCTCCCCCCCTGTCTCTCCCCCCCTGTCTCTCCCCTGTCTCTCCCCCCCTGTCTCTCCCCCTGTCTCTCTCCCCCTGTCTCTCCCCCTGTCTCTCCCCCTGTCTCTCTCCCTGTCTCTCTCCCCCTGTCTCTCTCTCCCCCTGTCTCTCTCTCCCCCTGTGTCTCTCTCCCCCTGTGTCTCTCTCCCCCTGTCTCTCTCTCCCCCTGTCTCTCTCTCCCCCTGTCTCTCTCTCCCCCCTGTTTCTCTCTCTCCCCCCTGTCTCTCTCTCTCCCCCTGTCTCTCTCTCTCCCCCCCTGTCTCTCTCTCTCCCCCTCTGTCTCTCTCTCCCCCCTGTCTCTCTCTCCCCCTCTGTCTCTCTCTCCCCCCCTGTCTCTCTCTTCCCCCCTGTCTCTCTCTCCCCCCCTGTCTCTCTCTCCCCCCGTCTCTCTCTCCCCCCTGTCTCTCTCTCCCCCCCTGTCCCCCCCCCCCCTTGTGTGTGTTGCCTTTAGGGTAGGTGTTTATGTTCCTGCCTGCTAGCCTTGTTCATTACATTCTGTTTGTACTAATGGTCTGTGGTTTGTCTTTCTCCACAGTGTCCTTTCTTCCAAAGACAGAAGATGAAGACAGACATCCTATACACAGAGGAGGGTTCCTCCACAATGGAACCCTGGTCCCTATGTAGTGCACACTATATGAAATAGGGTGTCACTAAAGCACTAGGGTTGCAAAGGGAGGGTATATTACTGGAAAGTTTACCAGTAAACTACGAGAATGTTTGGTAACTTTCAAGGATTTTATGTAATCTATTACTTGACATCTAGTGGCCCGGTTGGATACTTCCGATTATCACAGGTGTCTGTAATTGTGAAATATCACATAATTAAATGATATTTTAAAATAAAAAATATATAATTACAAAGCTGTAAAATATTATCTTAAATATAAACCATCAACTTAGTGAATATCATTGGTGTTTAATATGAGAGTTTCAGTATGAAATATAAACCATCAACTTAGTGAATATCATTAGTGTTTAATATGAGAGTTTCAGTATGAAATATAAACCATCAACTTAGTGAATATCATTGGTGTTTAATATGAGAGTTTCAGTATGAAATATAAACCATCAACTGAAATATATATTTCTATTTTTTACACTTATTTATTTTATTATGTCAACATGTATTTGTTGTCAATGTTGTTAATGTTTATTAAAAGCAATTATATTGTCGATTTTAGATGTTTTATTCATGAATTAGACCGTTTTCTCCTCAACCACATGTTCTATCTACTAGAAAGTTATGAACAATATCCACACAGATATAAATATTATATATTAATAAACCGTTTTAAATATAAAGTTAAGATTGCCGTATATTTTTGGGTTTAATTACGATAATTAGTGAAGATTACGGTCATTTTGTTATTTAATCGCCAGTAACTTTGCCTCGTAAGGGGACATTCAGAGTCGGTCTGCTTCTATAGTAAACGAACTGTCACAACGTCATTGATACCCATTATTATTTTACTAAAGGATTATTTTACTAAAGGATTATTTTACTAAATGATTATTTTTTTTGTGTCAGAATTTTGCACTTAAATACTATATTTTTTATAAAAAGGCGAATGTTGAGCAATATTATTTTATTATTATTATTTGAACTTCTGGATTTGCATATTGCTAACTATTTTCCTTTTCTTGACTTTTCCATTTGTATTTGTTGGTGTTTTTGTTGTAAAGGGATTGAATATACTTATTTTTAGAGTTTTATAACAAATGATCAACTGCTTATATAAGACACGTTTATACCCGGAGAGAGAAAAACATATGTGGACATTTGTTGCCTTCACTTTAGACTTTTAAAATAAATAAATGAATATATTCACAAGTGTTGTCTTTCTGACTGTAGCGTTCTATAGTGAGGTCATGATCCCTTAAAGAGGTAAGAGTGAAGAGCCCCTATGGGCCCTGGTCTAAAGTAGTGCACTATATAGGGAATAGGGTTCTATAGGGCCCTGGTCTAAAGTAGTGCACTATGTAGGGAATACGATTTTATAGGGCTCTGGTCTAAAGTAGTGCACTATATAGGGAATAGGGTTCTGTAGGGCCCTGGTCTAAAGTAGTGCACTATATAGGGAATAGGGCT
>NC_092151.1:4627632-4695132 GCF_045791955.1 Oncorhynchus clarkii lewisi | reverse complement strand
CTGCTCCACTCGGGAGGCCCCAATGTGTATTTACTATGTCATAAATATGTCATATCATTCTTACGTTCTAATAAATATGAGAAAGGTATCTAAGTGTATAAATACATTTAATATCACATTTGCGTGAATATTATTCTAATATTATTCTATTATATGCATATATTATAATCGATGCTTCGACTACTTGCTGATAGGTGTCTGAGAATACATTTTAATCCCTGTCTACCTGATAGGTGTCTGAGAATACATTTTAATCCCTGTCTACCTGATAGGTGTCTGAGAATACATTTTAATCCCTGTCTATCTGATAGGTGTCTGAGAATACATTTTAATCCCTGTCTATCTGATAGGTGTCTGATAGGTGTCTGAGAATACATTTTAATCCCTGTCTATCTGATAGGTGTCTGATAGGTGTCTGAGAATACATTTTAATCCCTGTCTATCTGATAGGTGTCTGATAGGTGTCTGAGAATACATTTTAATCCCTGTCTACCTGATAGGTGTCTGATAGGTGTCTGAGAATACATTTTAATCCCTGTCTACCTGATAGGTGTCTGATAGGTGTCTGAGAATACATTTTAATCCCTGTCTACCTGATAGGTGTCTGAGAATACATTTTAATCCCTGTCTACCTGATAGGTGTCTGATAGGTGTCTGAGAATACATTTTAATCCCTGTCTACCTGATAGGTGTCTGATAGGTGTCTGAGAATACATTTTAATCCCTGTCTACCTGATAGGTGTCTGCGTGTGCACTGATGCAGGTGGTTCAGATTTAACTTTCCTGTTATCTGTAATTGGTGGAATTAGTCTGTAACGTAGTAGACAGGGTTTCTGTTCTGTCTGAAAGGTGTGTGTGTGTGTGTGTGTGTGTGTGTGTGTGTGTGTGTGTGTGTGTGTGTGTGTGTGTGTGCGTGCGTGCGAAAGATATCACAGGAATCACACGATGTAATTATGACTAGATTGCTCAGACAAATGACTATATCAAAGAAACGGAGTGACAGTCCGTCTGTTCTGTCTCGGAGACGTGTGTCTCGGAGACGTGTGTCTCGGAGACGTGTGTCTCGGAGACGTGTGTCTCGGAGACGTGTGTCTCGGAGACGTGTGTCTCGGAGACGTGTGTCTCGGAGACGTGTGTCTCGGAGACGTGTGTGACAGTCCGTCTGTTCTGTCTCGGAGACGTGTGTCTCGGAGACGTGTGTCTCGGAGACGTGTGTCTCGGAGACGTGTGTCTCGGAGACGTGTGTCTCGGAGACGTGTGTGACAGTCCGTCTGTTCTGTCTCGGAGACGTGTGTCTCGGAGACGTGTGTCTCGGAGACGTGTGTCTCGGAGACGTGTGTCTCGGAGACGTGTGTCTCGGAGACGTGTGTCTCGGAGACGTGTGTCTCGGAGACGTGTGTCTCGGAGACGTGTGTGACAGTCCGTCTGTTCTGTCTCGGAGACGTGTGTCTCGGAGACGTGTGTCTCGGAGACGTGTGAGGGCTGTGTGTCATGAATGACTCCTCACTCTTAGAGAGGTGTGTGTGTGTGTTTGCTTGTGTGCATGTGTGCATGTGTGTTTGTGTTTAGTTGTGTGTGTGTTTGTGTTTAGTTGTGTGTGTGTGTGTGTGTGTGTAGGGGGGGTTGTGTGTGTGTGTGTGTATGCGTGTGTGTGTGCGCGTGTGTGTGCGTGTGTGTGCGATACAAGTGTGAGACGAGTGCCAGGGTGGCATTGGGGGGGGGGGGGGGGGGGGGGGCAGTCATTTGCATTCACTAATGGGCCGCTGATGCCAAGTTATTATCAGTTCAAGAGAAATTAAAAAATGGACTTCTTGGCAGATGTAAAACGTCCAGCCGGTCATATTTGCATCTTCTAATAGCTTCTGTTTAGCGTCACATGTCTGACTGAGGAGCCGCAGAGAGAAAAGGGCTGTTTTTAATTACATGTCCTTATTAAAGTGCTTTCATTTACAAAGTCGTGAGTCACAAATAACACCCGATTCCCTAAACGTAGTGCACTACTTTAGACAAGACTCTGGCTTTCTAAAGCAGTGCACTACGTAGGGAATAGGGTGGCATTTGGGACAGAGGTACAAGCGGTCGGAGTCGCCGGGTCATTAAGCGTCTTTGTACCTTCCCTCCGCGCATGGCTCCTCTGTAACACGTCTGATTGTTAATGGTGGCAGACTGTACGAGGCCCCAGACTCCGTGTTGTGGACATTATATGGTTAAGCAATGCATGTCACTGACAGTGTGAAATCTGATTAATCTATCACTCAATGACGTCTAGAGGTAGTCTCTGTGTGGTGGTAGAGGTAGTCTCTGTGTGGTGGTAGAGGTAGTCTCTGTGTGGTGGTAGAGGTAGTCTCTGTGTGGTGGTAGAGGTAGTCTCTGTGTGGTGGTAGAGGTAGTCTCTGTGTGGTGGTAGAGGTAGTCTCTGTGTGGTGGTAGAGGTAGTCTCTGTGTGGTGGTAGAGGTAGTCTCTGTGTGGTGGTAGAGGTAGTCTCTGTGTGGTGGTAGAGATAGTCTCTGTGTGGTGATAGAGGTAGTCTAGTCTCTGTGTGGTGATAGAGGTAGTCTCTGTGTGGTGGTAGAGGTAGTCTAGTCTCTGTGTGGTGATAGAGGTAGTCTCTGTGTGGTGGTAGAGGTAGTCTCTGTGTGGTGGTAGAGGTAGTCTCTGTGTGGTGGTAGAGGTAGTCTCTGTGTGGTGATAGAGGTAGTCTCTGTGTGGTGATAGAGGTAGTCTCTGTGTGGTGGTAGAGGTAGTCTGTGTGGTGGTAGAGGTAGTCTCTGTGTGGTGATAGAGGTAGTCTCTGTGTGGTGATAGAGGTAGTCTCTGTGTGGTGGTAGAGGTTGTCTCTGTGTGGTGATAGAGGTAGTCTCTGTGTGGTGGTAGAGGTAGTCTAGTCTCTGTGTGGTGGTAGAGGTAGTCTCTGTGTGGTGATAGAGGTAGTCTAGTCTCTGTGTGGTGGTAGAGGTAGTCTCTGTGTGGTGGTAGAGGTAGTCTAGTCTCTGTGTGGTGATAGAGGTAGTCTCTGTGTGGTGGTAGAGGTAGTCTCTGTGTGGTGGTAGAGGTAGTCTCTGTGTGGTGGTAGAGGTAGTCTCTGTGTGGTGATAGAGGTAGTCTCTGTGTGGTGATAGAGGTAGTCTCTGTGTGGTGGTAGAGGTAGTCTGTGTGGTGGTAGAGGTAGTCTCTGTGTGGTGATAGAGGTAGTCCCTGTGTGGTGATAGAGGTAGTCTCTGTGTGGTGGTAGAGGTTGTCTCTGTGTGGTGATAGAGGTAGTCTCTGTGTGGTGGTAGAGGTAGTCTAGTCTCTGTGTGGTGGTAGAGGTAGTCTCTGTGTGGTGATAGAGGTAGTCTAGTCTCTGTGTGGTGGTAGAGGTAGTCTCTGTGTGGTGATAGAGGTAGTCTCTGTGTGGTGGTAGAGGTAGTCTAGTCTCTGTGTGGTGGTAGAGGTAGTCTCTGTGTGGTGATAGAGGTAGTCTCTGTGTGGTGGTAGAGAGAGTCTCTGTGTGGTGGTAGAAATAGTCTCTGTGTGGTGATAGAGGTAGTCTCTGTGTGGTGATAGAGGTAGTCTCTGTGTGGTGATAGAGGTAGTCTCTGTGTGGTGGTAGAGGTAGTCTCTGTGTGGTGATAGAGGTAGTCTAGTCTCTGTGTGGTGATAGAGGTAGTCTCTGTGTGGTGGTAGAGGTAGTCTCTGTGTGGTGATAGAGGTAGTCTCTGTGTGGTGGTAGAGGTTGTGTCTGTGTGGTGATAGAGGTAGTCTCTGTGTGGTGATAGAGGTGGTCTCTGTGTGGTGGTAGAGGTAGTCTCTGTGTGGTGGTAGAGGTAGTCTCTGTGTGGTGGTAGAGGTAGTCTCTGTGTGGTGGTAGAGGTAGTCTCTGTGTGGTGATAGAGGTAGTCTCTGTGTGGTGATAGAGGTAGTCTCTGTGTGGTGGTAGAGGTAGTCTGTGTGGTGGTAGAGGTAGTCTCTGTGTGGTGATAGAGGTAGTCTCTGTGTGGTGATCGAGGTAGTCTCTGTGTGTTGGTAGAGGTTGTCTCTGTGTGGTGATAGAGGTAGTCTCTGTGTGGTGGTAGAGGTAGTCTAGTCTCTGTGTGGTGGTAGAGGTAGTCTCTGTGTGGTGGTAGAGGTAGTCTCTGTGTGGTGGTAGAGGTAGTCTCTGTGTGGTGGTAGAGGTAGTCTCTGTGTGGTGGTAGAGGCAGTATCTGTGTGGTGGTAGAGGTAGTCTCTGTGTGGTGGTAGAGGTAGTATCTGTGTGGTGGTAGAGGTAGTCTCTGTGTGGTGGTAGAGGTAGTCTCTGTGTGGTGGTAGAGGTAGTCTCTGTGTGGTGGTAGAGGTAGTCTCTGTGTGGTGATAGAGGTAGTCTCTGTGTGGTGGTAGAGGTAGTCTCTGTGTGGTGGTAGAGGTAGTCTCTGTGTGGTGGTAGAGGTAGTCTCTGTGTGGTGATAGAGGTAGTCTCTGTGTGGTGATAGAGGTAGTCTCTGTGTGGTGGTAGAGGTAGTCTGTGTGGTGGTAGAGGTAGTCTCTGTGTGGTGATAGAGGTAGTCTCTGTGTGGTGATAGAGGTAGTCTCTGTGTGGTGGTAGAGGTTGTCTCTGTGTGGTGATAGAGGTAGTCTCTGTGTGGTGGTAGAGGTAGTCTAGTCTCTGTGTGGTGGTAGAGGTAGTCTCTGTGTGGTGATAGAGGTAGTCTAGTCTCTGTGTGGTGGTAGAGGTAGTCTCTGTGTGGTGGTAGAGGTAGTCTAGTCTCTGTGTGGTGATAGAGGTAGTCTCTGTGTGGTGGTAGAGGTAGTCTCTGTGTGGTGGTAGAGGTAGTCTTTGTGTGGTGGTAGATGTAGTCTCTGTGTGGTGATAGAGGTAGTCTCTGTGTGGTGATAGAGGTAGTCTCTGTGTGGTGGTAGAGGTAGTCTGTGTGGTGGTAGACGTAGTCTCTGTGTGGTGATAGAGGTAGTCTCTGTGTGGTGGTAGAGGTTGTCTCTGTGTGGTGATAGAGGTAGTCTCTGTGTGGTGGTAGAGGTAGTCTAGTCTCTGTGTGGTGGTAGAGGTAGTCTCTGTGTGGTGATAGAGGTAGTCTAGTCTCTGTGTGGTGGTAGAGGTAGTCTCTGTGTGGTGATAGAGGTAGTCTCTGTGTGGTGGTAGAGGTAGTCTAGTCTCTGTGTGGTGGTAGAGGTAGTCTCTGTGTGGTGATAGAGGTAGTCTCTGTGTGGTGGTAGAGAGAGTCTCTGTGTGGTGGTAGAGATAGTCTCTGTGTGGTGATAGAGGTAGTCTCTGTGTGGTGATAGAGGTAGTCTCTGTGTGGTGATAGAGGTAGACTCTGTGTGGTGGTAGAGGTAGTCTCTGTGTGGTGATAGAGGTAGTCTAGTCTCTGTGTGGTGATAGAGGTAGTCTCTGTGTGGTGGTAGAGGAAGTCTCTGTGTGGTGATAGAGGTAGTCTCTGTGTGGTGGTAGAGGTTGTGTCTGTGTGGTGATAGAGGTAGTCTCTGTGTGGTGATAGAGGTGGTCTCTGTGTGGTGGTAGAGGTAGTCTCTGTGTGGTGGTAGAGGTAGTCTCTGTGTGGTGGTAGAGGTAGTCTCTGTGTGGTGGTAGAGGTAGTCTCTGTGTGGTGATAGAGGTAGTCTCTGTGTGGTGATAGAGGTAGTCTCTGTGTGGTGGTAGAGGTAGTCTGTGTGGTGGTAGAGGTAGTCTCTGTGTGGTGATAGAGGTAGTCTCTGTGTGGTGATCGAGGTAGTCTCTGTGTGTTGGTAGAGGTTGTCTCTGTGTGGTGATAGAGGTAGTCTCTGTGTGGTGGTAGAGGTAGTCTAGTCTCTGTGTGGTGGTAGAGGTAGTCTCTGTGTGGTGAGAGATGTAGTCTAGTCTCTGTGTGGTGGTAGAGGTAGTCTCTGTGTGGTGATAGAGGTAGTCTCTGTGTGGTGGTAGAGGTAGTCTAGTCTCTGTGTGGTGGTAGAGGTAGTCTCTGTGTGGTGATAGAGGTAGTCTCGGTGTGGTGGTAGAGATAGTCTCTGTGTGGTGGTAGAGATACTCTCTGTGTGGTGATAGAGGTAGTCTCTGTGTGGTGATAGAGGTAGTCTCTGTGTGGTGATAGAGGTAGTCTCTGTGTGGTGGTAGAGGTAGTCTCTGTGTGGTGATAGAGGTAGTCTAGTCTCTGTGTGGTGATAGAGGTAGTCTCTGTGTGATAGTAGAGGTAGTCTCTGTGTGGTGATAGAGGTAGTCTCTGTGTGGTGGTAGAGGTATTCTCTGTGTGGTGGTAGAGGTTGTCTCTGTGTGGTGATAGAGGTAGTCTCTGTGTGGTGGTAGAGGTAGTCTAGTCTCTGTGTGGGGGTAGAGGTAGTCTCTGTGTGGTGATAGAGGTAGTCAAGTCTCTGTGTGGTGGTAGAGGTAGTCTCTGTGTGGTGATAGAGGTAGTCTCTGTGTGGTGATATAGGCAGTCTCTGTGTGGTGATAGAGGTAGTCTCTGTGTGGTGGTAGAGGTTGTCTCTGTGTGGTGATAGAGGTAGTCTCTGTGTGGTGGTAGAGGTAGTCTAGTCTACGTGTGGTGGTAGAGGTAGTCTCTGTGTGGTGATAGAGGTAGTCTCTGTGTGGTGATAGAGGTAGTCTAGTCTCTGTGTGGTGGTAGAGGTAGTCTCTGTGTGGTGATAGAGGTAGTCTCTGTGTGGTGGTAGAAGTAGTCTAGTCTCTGTGTGGTGGTAGAGGTAGTATCTGTGTGGTGGTAGAGGTAGTCTCTGTGTGGTGGTAGAGGTAGTCTTTGTGTGGTGGTAGAGGTAGTCTCTGTGTGGTGGTAGAGGTAGTCTAGTCTCTGTGTGGTGATAGAGGTAGTCTCTTTGTGGTGATAGAGGTAGTCTCTGTGTGGTGATAGAGGTAGTCTCTGTGTGGTGGTAGAGGTAGTCTCTGTGTGGTGGTAGAGGTAGTCTCTGTGTGGTGATAGAGGTAGTCTAGTCTCTGTGTGGTGATAGAGGTAGTCTCTGTGTGGTGGTAGAGGTAGTCTATGTGTGGTGGTAGAGGTAGTCTCTGTGTGGTGATAGAGGTAGTCTAGTCTCTGTGTGGTGATAGAGGTAGTCTCTGTGTGGTGGTAGAGGTAGTCTCTGTGTGGTGATAGAGGTAGTCTCTGTGTGGTGATAGAGGTAGTCTCTGTGTGGTGGTAGAGGTAGTCTCTGTGTGGTGGTAGAGGTAGTCTCTGTGTGGTGGTAGAGGTAGTCTAGTGTCTGTGTGGTGGTAGAGGTAGTCTCTGTGTGGTGGTAGAGGTAGTCTCTGTGTGGTGATACAGGTAGTCTCTGTGTGGTGATAGAGGTAGTCTCTGTGTGGTGATAGAGGTAGTCTCTGTGTGGTGATAGAGGTAGTCTCTGTGTGGTGATAGAGGTAGTCTCTGTGTGGTGGTAGAGGTAGTCTCTGTGTGGTGATAGAGGTAGTCTAGTCTCTGTGTGGTGATAGAGGTAGTCTCTGTGTGGTGATAGAGGTAGTCTCTGTGTGGTGATAGAGGAAGTCTCTGTGTGGTGATAGAGGTAGTCTCTGTGCGGTTGTAGAGGTAGTCTCTGTGTGGTGGTAGAGGTTGTCTCTGTGTGGTGATAGAGGTAGTCTCTGTGTGGTGGTAGAGGTAGTCTAGTCTCTGTGTGGGGGTAGAGGTAGTCTCTGTGTGGTGATAGAGGTAGTCAAGTCTCTTTGTGGTGGTAGAGGTAGTCTCTGTGTGGTGATAGAGGTAGTCTCTGTGTGGTGATAGAGGTAGTCTCTGTGTGGTGATATAGGCAGTCTCTGTGTGGTGATAGAGGTAGTCTCTGTGTGGTGGTAGAGGTTGTCTCTGTGTGGTGATAGAGGTAGTCTCTGTGTGGTGGTAGAGGTAGTCTAGTCTATGTGTGGTGGTAGAGGTAGTCTCTGTGTGGTGATAGAGGTAGTCTCTGTGTGGTGATAGAGGTAGTCTAGTCTCTGTGTGGTGGTAGAGGTAGTCTCTGTGTGGTGATAGAGGTAGTCTCTGTGTGGTGGTAGAAGTAGTCTAGTCTGTGTGTGGTGGTAGAGGTAGTATCTGTGTGGTGGTAGAGGTAGTCTCTGTGTGGTGGTAGAGGTAGTCTCTGTGTGGTGGTAGAGGTAGTCTCTGTGTGGTGGTAGAGGTAGTCTAGTCTCTGTGTGGTGATAGAGGTAGTCTCTGTGTGGTGATAGAGGTAGTCTCTGTGTGGTGATAGAGGTAGTCTAGTCTCTGTGTGGTGATAGAGGTAGTCTCTGTGTGGTGGTAGAGGTAGTCTCTGTGTGGTGGTAGAGGTAGTCTCTGTGTGGTGATAGAGGTAGTCTCTGTGTGGTGATAGAGGTAGTCTCTGTGTGGTGGTAGAGGTAGTCTCTGTGTGGTGGTAGAGGTAGTCTCTGTGTGGTGGTAGAGGTAGTCTAGTGTCTGTGTGGTGGTAGAGGTAGTCTCTGTGTGGTGGTAGAGGTAGTCTCTGTGTGGTGATAGAGGTAGTCTCTGTGTGGTGATAGAGGTAGTCTCTGTGTGGTGATAGAGGTAGTCTCTGTGTGGTGATAGAGGTAGTCTCTGTGTGGTGATAGAGGTAGTCTCTGTGTGGTGGTAGAGGTAGTCTCTGTGTGGTGATAGAGGTAGTCTAGTCTCTGTGTGGTGATAGAGGTAGTCTCTGTGTGGTGATAGAGGTAGTCTCTGTGTGGTGATAGAGGTAGTCTCTGTGTGGTGATAGAGGTAGTCTCTGTGCGGTGGTAGAGGTAGTCTCTGTGTGGTGATAGAGGTAGTCTAGTCTCTGTGTGGTGGTAGAGGTAGTCTCTGTGTGGTGGTAGAGGTTGTCTCTGTGTGGTGATAGAGGTAGTCTCTGTGTGGTGGTAGAGGTAGTCTCTGTGTGGTGATAGAGGTAGTCTAGTCTCTGTGTGGTGGTAGAGGTAGTCTCTGTGTGGTGGTAGAGGTAGTCTCTGTGTGGTGGTTTACGTTTTCTAGTGTCTGTGTGGTGGTAGAGGTAGTCTCTGTGTGGTGGTAGAGGTAGTCTCTGTGTGGTGGTTTACGTTTTCTAGTGTCTGTGTGGTGGTACCAATCTTTTTTTGCCTGTCATTTCCAATGTATTCATGTCATTTTGAGAAATGATTTGTATATCTCTGAAAGATCGTTGATATTTCATGGCAATCAGCGTTATTTATTATTTTTAGTCTCTGTGTTACCATTCTTCAATTGCCTGTCATTTCCAGTTGATTATAGAAACCCTTCTGAGTAGCTTAGCCATGAAATCATAATTATCCCCTGTTATTTGTTGTGTCACATCTGATTACCAGGCTGGCTGACTCTCTAAAGACATTCTATCCATCACAAATTAGGGACAACCAGAGCAGAGCAGGAAAAAATTAACAACATTGTATTGCTTTCCTGCAGACCACTGTCTACAGTCTACAGCACTTCAATGCGATTGTAAATATCCAAGAAACATCATTAAAGAGTAATATAATGTGTTTAAGTTTTTTGGGGTAAATTCCAAGTCAATTTAGGCAACAAATTAATAAATTCATACATTTAAAAAAAAAAAAAATGTTATATAGTAAATGTATTCATTGTAATTCATTTTAAAAGCAACCCCAACCCTGATGTGTCGTCATGTTTGCGAAGACAGACCGTAATCTCTGCCTCTCTGCCTTTCATTTCCCAAAATCTCCCCTGTTATAAGGTCCTTCTCCACTGAAATTGGTTATAGCTACAGTGCCCTCCGTAATTATTAGGACAGTGACCCATCTGTTGTTGTTTTGGCTCTGTTTTGTCTCTGTACTCCCAGCACTTTGGGTTTAAAATGATACAATGACCATGAGGTCAAAGTGCAGACTCTCAGATTTAATTTGAGGGTATTTTCGTTATCAGATGAACCGTTTAGAAATTACAGCACTTTTTTTAGGGGACCAAAAGTTTTGGTACAAATTCAATTATATGTGTATCAAAGTAGTCTAAAGTATTTGGTCCCATATTCTTAACTATGATTTACATCAGGTGTGTGACTCTACAAACATGTTGGATGCATTTGCTGTTAGTTTTTGGTTGTGTTTTAGATTATTTTGTGCCCAAATAGTGTGTATTGTGTCAGTTTTGGAGTCACTTTTATTGTAAATAAGAATAGAACATGTTTCTAAACACTCCTACATTCATGTGGATGCTACCATGGTTACGGATAATCCTGAATGAATCGTGAATAACGATGAGAGAGAAACCTACAGACGCACAAATATCAGGACCCCCCCCAAGACATTTTTTCGTATATGATATTTTTCTCACTCATAATTATTATACACAGCTCTTCTCTGTTCTCCTCTAACTGTCTCCTCTAACTGTCTCCTCTAACTGAGGAATGTGAAAAATCCCAGATTAAACAACCTGCCACACCATTCACTCAATGACCATGACAAAACATCCATGGTTAAAGACAAGCATGCAAACAGTTTTTTTTTATCCTGAAAACTAGAAGCATCTACCTATAAGGGGAGTCTTTTCCTAAGCTGACAAGAACATAGTTAAAATTATACATATTATTAAATATAATCTCAAATAGAATAGAACAGGGTGGTTGTACCACATTACAGTCCAGTACTCAGCCCTATATGCTGGGCGTGAGGAACAGAATGGCCAAACACAATGGCCCTGGTACCCAGGGGAGCTCCTGTTCCATGGCTGCCATGCCAATGTCAGCTGGGCATGGGAGCAGAAAATGACTGGCACTTCAGTGTCAACCTCGTGCCCCGTCTGTCATTCCCATTGGCCAAGCCATGCAGAGTGTTCCAATCAGACTGTCGTATGAAGACTCCATGCAAATCATTCAGTCATAGGAAATTAATGCAGAAGTAAACTGCACTAGGATTGACAGACAAAACAATCTAGGGGTCATTTTAGAATGTGAATGTCCGTATAATTCAATGTTCTTAAAACATTTTTGAAAAGCTACTGCTATGAATTTAAAAACACATCAGTTAAGAGACTGCAAAGTAGTTGTATTGTATCTCTTAACGAGTAGGTTCTTCCGGTTTCTCTCTCTGCTGGTTTTGTTCTAAATAACCCATTTCTAAAGATAAACTGCTGGTCCATATTTCACTTTCATGCTTTATATCTGTTGTAAACTCCTTCATGTGTCTGGCCTAGGAGTTAAGCTACTGAACTGTGGAACTGCTTCATGGGAGGAGGTGAGGGCCCTGGGAGTGTGGTGCCAGGAAAATAACCTCTCACTCAATGTCGACTAAACAAAGGAGCTGATTGTGGACTTCAGGAAACAGCAGAGGGAGCACCCCCCTATCCACATCGACGGGACAGCAGTGGAGCTGCTGGAAAGCTCTGCGTTCCTCTGCGTACACATCTCTGATGATCTGAAAGGGTCCACCCACACAGACAGTGTGGTGAAGAAGGCGCAACAGTGCCTCTTCAACCTCAGGAGGCTGAAGAAATTTGTCTTGGCACCTAAAACCCTCACAAACTTTTACAGATGCACAATTGAGAGCATCCTGTCGGGCTGGATCACCACCTGGCATGGCAACTGCACCGCCCGCAACCTCAGGGCTCTCCAGAGGGTGGTGCAGTCTGCCCAACGCATCACTGGGGCAAATCAAAGCTGGGACTGAGGGACTGAAAAACAGCTTCTATCTCAAGGCCATCAGACTGTTAAATAGACATATTTATATATTCCTTAATTCCGTTATTTTACTTTTAGGTTTGTGTCTATTGTTGTGAATTGTTAGATATTACTGCACTGTTGGAGCTAGAAACACAATCCTTTCACTACATCTGCTAAACATGTGTATGTGACCAATAAAAATTGATTTGATTTGATGTGTCTGGCCTAGGAGTTAAGGAATGCAGCTGAACTGTGTAACTCCTTAAATCATCTGTCACCAAGATTAGGATTCCTTTCTGTTCCCCCTAACAGATATTACTCTCTCTCTCTCTCTCTCGCTCTCTCTCTCTCTCTCTCTGTCTCTGTCTCTCTCTCTCTATGTCTCTCTCTCTCTCTCGCTCTCTCTCTCTGTCTCTCTCTCTCTCTCTCGTCTCTCGCTGAGAACCAGATGGTTTACGTTATGCAGCAATATGCCTGTAAATTCCCAGCACTTTTCTGGGTTTTTACAATTGAAGCAGGAGGTCATAAAACATGAAGCATTCCTCCACCTGAGAGAGAGAGAGAGAGAGAGAATCTCTCTGTCCTCTTAGAGCATAAATCAGACATGAACATTGGCTCAGAGAGCACGTAGGAAGATGAGGAAATGGTTTTCTCCGTTCTCTTGTTTTGAGTGGATCGACCGACCACAGACATTGGCTGCGTCCCAAACGGTACCCTATTCCCAATAGTGTGCAGGTCAAAAGTGTTGCACTTTATAGGGAATAGGGTAAAATTTGGGATGCAGACAGATTCCAATCATTCAGGCGGTAGTGGAGGGTGGCAGAGGGTGGATTGGGGTCAGAACAGGTTACTGAGAAACGAACGGCTCTATTTTTACCGTTTTCCTAAACAGACTTCATCCACCTTCCGAAGGTTTGTTTTGAGGTTTTCTCAAGGAAAGGAGGTTTGTTTTGAGGTTTCTCAAGGAAAGGTTTGTTTTGAGATTTCTCAAGGAGAGGTTTGTAATGAGATTTCTCAAGGAAAGGAAGTTTGTTTTGAGATTTCTCAAGGAGAGGAGGTTTGTTTTGAGATTTCTCAAGGAGAGGAGGTTTGTATTGAGATTTCTCAAGGAGAGGAGGTTTGTATTGAGATTTCTCAAGGAGAGGAGGTTTGTATTGAGATTTCTCAAGGAGAGGAGGTTTGTATTGAGATTTCTCAAGGAGAGGAGGTTTGTATTGAGATTTCTCAAGGAGAGGAGGTTTGTTTTGAGATTTCTCAAGGAGAGGAGGTTTGTTTTGAGATTTCTCAAGGAGAGGAGGTTTGTTTGTTTCCTTCCTCTTCTCATCTTTTTCACTACAGGATGTAGAACATTTCATTTTTCACATAATATTCACACTGGTGCTGGAGATAACGAATATGAGGTTAAAAAGTGGTGAGTGAAGTGCACTTTTTAATACTAGGGTGAAGGTGGTTTTCTGGGATATTAATGTAAGATTTGTCTGAATGCAGACCTGATGATGCTCGGTGGTCTCAGTTGTTGGAGAATTACATTTAATTAAATATTGAGACTGAGGTCCATGACTATTGTTCAGGATGTCTTGCCTTGATGCATTGCTAGTCACACCTAATCACACATAATCCCATCTCTGTCCACACCACCCGAGCAAAACATAATCCCATCTCTGTCCACACCACCGAGCAAAACATAATCCCATCTCTGTCCACACCACCCGAGCAAAACATAATCCCATCTCTGTCCACACCACCCGAGCAAAACATAATCCCATCCCTGATGAGGTATTGAGCTCTGGGGCTGTGTCCCAAATGGTTTCCTATTCCCTATATAGTGCACTACTATAGACCAGAGCCCTATTCCCTATATAGTGCACTACTGCAGACGACAGCCCCATTCCCTATATTGTGCACTACTATAGACCAGAGCCCTATTCCCTATATAGTGCACTACTTTAGACCAGAGCCCTAGTCCCTATATAGTGCACTACTATAGACCAGAGCCCTATTCCCTATATAGTACACTACTTTAAACCAGAGCCCTATTCCCTATATAGTGCACTACTATAGACCAGAGCCCTATTCCCTATTTAATGCACTACTTTAGCCCAAAGTCAAAACTGGAGTCTAAACTGGTCTAAAACTGGAGTCAGACTTGAGTGACATTCAGTGTTTCATCAACACACATGACTGGATCTATAAACACTTGTTACTTTATGCTGTGTCACGAAAGCCATATATATTCTCTGGAAAAAAGATATCTCTTACTTTCCTCTTTTAAAAATCCCGTTCATGGCCAACTTTCATTTAGAACTAAAAATGAGAATTTATCACTGGCTTCACTGCCCCGTTTCCTCAGTTCATAAGTGGTGTCCATCTATATAACAGTAAATAAAACCCTGGGAATTAAAAAACCACAGGACCCTCAGTCAAGATGCTCTCGTTGAAGCTCAAGCAACTTGTTAGCGGTTACGAGGCCAGCGGAGTGGAACCCAGCCTTGTGTAGGGAGTGTAAGAAGAGAGGCTAATTGTGGTCAATGACTCCCAGCCCTGGTTTTCTCTCTGTAGTTCTCTGTAGTTGATATATCCCAAAAGGCACCCTATTTGCTATACAGATTAATAATCTTTATTTTGAGCTAGTTTGCTACAGCAAATGTGAATTATTATTATAATGAATGGACATTTTGTGTAAGGGTTGATACATGTTTCGTTAAGGGTGTAGGACGCACCTTGTGGTACTCTGTAGTGGGGAAGCGAGCAGTTACAGCGCCAGCAGCCGATCTGGCTTTGATTCCCAATTAAGGAGCCAGCCCCTGGGGACAGGGAACAAAGCAAGAGAGGGAAGAGAGAGAAGAGAAGAGAAGAGAAGAGAGGGAAGACGGAAGAGAGAGAAGAGAGGGAAGAGAGATAATAGAGGGAAGAGAGAAGAGAGGGAAGAGAGAAGAGAGGGAAGAGAAGAGAGGGAAGAGAAGAGAGAGAGAGAAGAGAAGAGAGAGAGAGAAGAGAAGAGGGAAGAGAGAAGAGAAGAGAGGGAAGGGAAGAGAGAAGAGAGGGAAGAGAAGAGAGAGAGAGAGAGAGAAGAGAAGAGAGGGAAGAGAGAGAAGAGAAGAGAGGGAAGAGAGAGAAGAGAAGAGAGAGAAGATACTAACACTTACAGTACATGTAAGGCTACGGCAAATAAACTCAGCAAAAAAATAAACTTCCTCTCACTGTCAACTGCATTTATTTTCAGCAACCTTAACATGTGTAAATATTTGTATGAACATAAGATTCAACAACTGAGACATAAACTGAACAGGTTCCACAGACATGTGACTAACAGAAATTTAATAATGTGTCCCTGAACAAAGTGGGGGTCAAAATCAAAAGTAACAGTCAGTATCTGGTGTGGCCACCAGCTGCAGTAAGTACTGCAGTGCATCTCCTCCTCATGGACTGCACCAGATTTGCCAGTTCTTGCTGTGAGATGTTACCCCACTCTTCCACCAAGGCACCTGCAAGTTCCCAGACATTCTGGGGGGAATGGCCCTAGCCCTCACCCTCTGATCTAACAGGTCCCAGATGTGCTCAATGAGATTGAGATCCGGGCTCTACGCTGGCCGTGGCAGAACACTGACATTCCTGTCTTGCAGGAAATTACGCAGAGAACGAGCAGTATGACTGGTGTCCCGCCCTGATCTGTTTCACCTGTTCCTGTGATTGTCTCCACCCCCCTCCAATTTCCCCAGAGTATTTGTCCCTGTGTTTCCTGTCTCTCTTTACCAGTGTATTTATCCCTGTGTTTCCTGTCTCTCTGTACCAGTGTATTTATCCCTGTGTTTCCAGTTTCTCTGTACCAGTGTATTTATCCCTGTGTTTCCTGTCTCTCTTTACCAGTGTATTTATCCCTGTGTTTCCTGTCTCTCTGTACCAGTGTATTTATCCCTGTGTTTCCTGTCTCTCTGTACCAGTGTATTTATCCCTGTGTTTCCTGTCTCTCTGTACCAGTGTATTTATCCCTGTGTTTCCTGTCTCTCTGTACCAGTGTATTTATCCCTGTGTTTCCTGTCTCTCTTTACCAGTGTATTTATCCCTGTGTTTCCTGATTCTCTGTACCAGTGTATTTATCCCTGTGTTTCCTGTCTCTCTGTACCAGTGTATTTATCCCTGTGTTTCCTGTCTCTCTGTACCAGTGTATTTATCCCTGTGTTTCCTGTCTCTCTGTACCAGTGTATTTATCCCTGTGTTACCTGTCTCTCTGTACCAGTGTATTTATCCCTGTGTTTCCTGTCTCTCTGTACCAGTGTATTTATCCCTGTGTTTCCTGTCTCTCTGGGCCTGTGTATTTATCCCTGTGTTTCCTGTCTCTCTGTACCAGTGTATTTATCCCTGTGTTTCCTGTCTCTCTGTACCAGTGTATTTATCCCTGTGTTTCCTGTCTCTCTGTACCAGTGTATTTATCCCTGTGTTTCCTGTCTCTCTGTACCAGTGTATTTATCCCTGTGTTTCCTGTCTCTCTGTACCAGTGTATTTATCCCTGTGTTTCCTGTCTCTCTGTACCAGTGTATTTATCCCTGTGTTTCCTGTCTCTCTGTACCAGTGTATTTATCCCTGTGTTTCCTGTCTCTCTGTACCAGTGTATTTATCCCTGTGTTTCCTGTCTCTCTGTACCAGTGTATTTATCCCTGTGTTTCCTGTCTCTCTGTACCAGTGTATTTATCCCTGTGTTTCCTGTCTCTCTGTGCCAGTGTATTTATCCCTGTGTTTCCTGTCTCTCTGTACCAGTGTATTTATCCCTGTGTTACCTGGCTCTCTGTGCCAGTGTATTTAACCCTGTGTTTCCTGTCTCTCTGTGCCAGTGTATTTATCCCTGTGTTACCTGGCTCTCTGTGCCAGTGTATTTAACCCTGTGTTTCCTGTCTCTCTGTACCAGTGTATTTATCCCTGTGTTTCCTGTCTCTCTGTACCAGTGTATTTATCCCTGTGTTACCTGGCTCTCTGTGCCAGTGTATTTAACCCTGTGTTTCCTGTCTCTCTGTACCAGTGTATTTATCCCTGTGTTACCTGTCTCTCTGTACCAGTGTATTTATCCCTGTGTTTCCTGTCTCTCTGTACCAGTGTATTTAACCCTGTGTTTCCTGTCTCTCTGTGCCAGTGTATTTATCCCTGTGTTTCCTGTCTCTCTGTACCAGTGTATTTATCCCTGTGTTACCTGGCTCTCTGTGCCAGTGTATTTAACCCTGTGTTTCCTGTCTCTCTGTACCAGTGTATTTATCCCTGTGTTTCCTGTCTCTCTGTACCAGTGTATTTATCCCTGTGTTTCCTGTCTCTCTGTACCAGTGTATTTATCCCTGTGTTTCCTGTCTCTCTGTACCAGTGTATTTATCCCTGTGTTACCTGGCTCTCTGTACCAGTGTATTTATCCCTGTGTTTCCTGTCTCTCTGTACCAGTGTATTTATCCCTGTGTTTCCTGTCTCTCTGTACCAGTGTATTTATCCCTGTGTTTCCTGTCTCTCTGTACCAGTGTATTTATCCCTGTGTTTCCTGTCTCTCTGTACCAGTGTATTTATCCCTGTGTTTCCTGTCTCTCTGTACCAGTGTATTTATCCCTGTGTTTCCTGTCTCTCTGTACCAGTGTATTTATCCCTGTGTTTCCTGTCTCTCTTTACCAGTGTATTTATCCCTGTGTTTCCTGTCTCTCTTTACCAGTGTATTTATCCCTGTGTTTCCTGTCTCTCTGTACCAGTGTATTTATCCCTGTGTTTCCTGTCTCTCTGTACAAGTGTATTTATCCCTGTGTTTCCTGTCTCTCTGTACCAGTGTATTTATCCCTGTGTTACCTGGCTCTCTGTACCAGTGTATTTATCCCTGTGTTTCCTGTCTCTCTGTACCAGTGTATTTATCCCTGTGTTTCCTGTCTCTCTGTACCAGTGTATTTATCCCTGTGTTTCCTGTCTCTCTGTACCAGTGTATTTATCCCTGTGTTTCCTGTCTCTCTGTACCAGTGTATTTATCCCTGTGTTTCCTGTCTCTCTGTACCAGTGTATTTATCCCTGTGTTACCTGGCTCTCTGTACCAGTGTATTTATCCCTGTGTTTCCTGTCTCTCTGTACCAGTGTATTTATCCCTGTGTTTCCTGTCTCTCTGTACCAGTGTATTTATCCCTGTGTTTCCTGTCTCTCTGTACCAGTGTATTTATCCCTGTGTTTCCTGTCTCTCTGTACCAGTGTATTTATCCCTGTGTTTCCTGTCTCTCTGTGCCAGTGTATTTATCCCTGTGTTTCCTGTCTCTCTGTACCAGTGTATTTATCCCTGTGTTTCCTGTCTCTCTGTACCAGTGTATTTATCCCTGTGTTACCTGGCTCTCTGTACCAGTGTATTTATCCCTGTGTTTCCTGTCTCTCTGTACCAGTGTATTTATCCCTGTGTTTCCTGGCTCTCTTTACCAGTGTATTTATCCCTGTGTTTCCTGTCTCTCTGTACCAGTGTATTTATCCCTGTGTTACCTGGCTCTCTGTACCAGTGTATTTATCCCTGTGTTTCCTGTCTCTCTGTACCAGTGTATTTATCCCTGTGTTTCCTGTCTCTCTGTACCAGTGTATTTATCCCTGTGTTTCCTGTCTCTCTGTACCAGTGTATTTATCCATGTGTTACCTGGCTCTCTGTGCCTGTGTATTTATCCCTGTGTTTCCTGTCTCTCTGTACCAGTGTATTTATCTCTGTGTTTCCTGTCTCTCTGTACCAGTGTATTTATCCATGTGTTTCCTGTCTCTCTGTACCAGTGTATTTATCCCTGTGTTTCCTGTCTCTCTGTACCAGTGTATTTATCCCTGTGTTACCTGTCTCTCTGTACCAGTGTATTTATCCCTGTGTTTCCTGTCTCTCTGTACCAGTGTATTTATCCCTGTGTTTCCTGTCTCTCTGTACCAGTGTATTTATCCCTGTGTTTCCTGTCTCTCTGTACCAGTGTATTTATCCCTGTGTTACCTGGCTCTCTGTGCCAGTTCGTCTTGTGTGTTTAGTCAAGTCAACCATTTGCTATTCTCTTTTTGATAGTCCTCCCGGTTTTGACCCCTGCCTGATTCTTGACTACTTTCCCGCCTGCCTGATCATCCTGCCTGCCCTTCGGTACCTTTTGGACTCTGAACTGGTTCTGACCCTTTTGCCACGACCATTGCCTGCCTTCCCCTATTCTCTTGCCTTATTGGATGAATAAACATCCAACCATCTGCCTCCTGTGTCTGCATCTGGGTCTCGCCTTGTGTCATGATAGCTGGAGGGTCATGTCAGGATGAGCCTGCAGGAAGTGTATCACATGACACATCTGGCCACATCTGGCATTCCTCATGCCTCCTTGCAGCATGCCTAAGGCACGTCCACGCAGATGAGCAGGGTCCCTGGGCATGTCTTCCCTGTAACACACAGCATTGAGTTTTCCTGCAATGACAACAAGCTCAGTCCGACGAAGCTGTGACACACCGACCCAAATCGATCCCGCTCCAGAGTACAGGCCTCGGTGTAACGCGAATCCGACCATCACCCCTGGTGAGACAAAACCGTGACTCGTCAGTGAAGAGCACTTTTTGCCAGTCCTGTCTGGTCCAGCGATGGTGGGTTTGTCTCAATAGGCGACATTGTTGCCGGTGATGTCTGGTGAGGACCTGCCTTACAACAGGCCTACAAGCCCTCAGTCCAGCCTTTCTCAGCCTATTGCGGACAGTCTGAGCACTGATGGAGGGATTGTGCATTCTTGATGTAACTCGGGCAGATGTTGTTGCTATCCTGTACCTGTCCCACAGGTGTGATGTTCGAATGTACCTATCCTGTGCAGGTGTTGTTACACGTGGTCTGCCACTGTGAGGACGATCAGCTGTCCGTCCTGTCTCCCTGTAGCGCTGTCTTAGGCATCTCAAAAAAATGGGCAGGCCGGCTGACTAATAAAGCCTCACTAATTATACCCAACTCATAACAGGTGTACTCAATAAACACCTAAGGAGGGGGAGAAAAGAATCAGTGGCAGCTAGTAGGCCGGCGACGACGACCGCCGAGCGCCACCCGAATGGGAAGGGGAGCCACCTTCGGTCGGAGTCGTGACACTCTTTAGTGTCCTAAGTTTTCATAACTGTGACCTTAATTGCCTACCGTCTGTACTCTGTTAGTGTCTTAACGACCGTTCCACAGGTGCATGTTCATTAATTGTTTATGGTGCATTGAGAAAGCCTGGGAAACAGTGTTTAAACCCTTTACAATGAAGATCTGTAAGTCCTATTTGAATTTTTACGAGTTATCTTTGAAAGACCAGGTCCTGAAAAAGGGATGTTTTTAAAAAAAAAATATTATCCACGTCCAAGTGTCTGAGAAAAACAGAAAATTACAGGTCTTCAGGTCGGTAGGATAGTCTCGAACGGAGCGCATCCAGTTTGTTCTCCAGTGATTTGTACTTCAATAGAACAGAGGGTTATTTACTCGTCTCCATAGTTTCATCAGGGTGCCACGCTGGCCTCTACATTGTGTCCGAGATTAGGGCCTTGTCCTGGGTGAGCAGTACGTCCTGTGCCGCCAACTCATTGAAGGACAACATCCAGTTTATTCTCGAATGATCTGGTTAATTCCAGAATCGTATGTAGATGGTGAAATATATATAGCCAGAATACATAAGCAAGAAACATTCATATAGCATTTTTTGTATTAATTATACTTAATTTAGATTGTGTAACATCTATATAGCAAGAGTAGATAACAAAAATTAAAAAGAATACCAAAAATCCCAAATACCAGAAATCCAAAATCACCTGCCTTTGTATTTCATTGACATTGTATTGGTGAGGATAACATGGTGGAATTACATTGTGTTGACTTCTAACCAACAGATCAGTCTACCATGGAGCCCTCATCCATCACAGAGATGCCTCAGCATGCATCAGCTTACCAGACACGCACCCACGCATGCACGCACGCACGCACGCACGCACACATAAACACACACACACACACACATAAACACACACACACACACACAGACACACACACACACACACACACACACACACAAATACACACACGTCTCATCGGACATGCATTTCAAATGTATCCAATTTCGGTTTGTGTGGTTGTAGGTTTATCTTTCTGTAACTTTGTAGGAAGTCTGCATGTGTAGGTGCTGATTGATTCCATGATTCCATGATTCCCCATATCTCGTTTTAATGCCCATTCTAGAATGCCCTTCTAGCCAATCAGAAACGAGTATTCAACAATGCTGTCGAATTCTTTCAGGATAATGTTTTCCAACTTTGTGATCCTGTTTAATCACCTTATGTAATTACATTTTACATGCAATAAGGCCACACCTGTGATCGTCCCGAAATACCCAAACGGGCCACTAGATGTCTTGTGATCGATTACATCATCCTGGAAGGTTAACAAAATTCTGGTAGTTTACTGGTAACCTCAATGTTTCCAGTAATATACACTCCCTTTGCAACCCCAGTGTGCACACTGATGCAGGCAATATCATCGCCGTGTCTTCTCTGCAGTCAAGCATCAACTATCTGCTGCAGAAATACATACAGTATGTTCCCTAGATCTTCTGCCTCAGACTGTATATTATGTAGGGGAGAGGAGAGGAGGGACCTCAGCCTGTATATTATGTAGGGGAAGGGTGTCAGAGGAGAGGATGGACCTCAGCCTGTATATTATGTTGGGGAAGGGTGTCAGAGGAGAGGATGGACCTCAGACTGTATATTATGTAGGAGAGAGGAGAGGATGGACCTCAGACTGTATATTATGTAGGGGAGGGGTGTCAGAGGAGAGGATGGACCTCAGCCTGTATATTATGTAGGGGAGAGGAGAGGAGGGACCTCAGCCTGTATATTATGTAGGGGAGAGGAGAGGAGGGACCTCAGCCTGTATATTATGTAGGGGAGGGGTGTCAGAGGAGAGGATGGACCTCAGCCTGTATATTATGTAGGGGAGGGGTGTCAGAGGAGAGGATGGACCTCAGCCTGTATATTATGTAGGGGAGAGGAGAGGAGGGACCTCAGCCTGTATATTATGTAGGGGAGAGGAGAGGAGGGACCTCAGCCTGTATATTATGTAGGGGAGAGGAGAGGATGGACCTCAGACTGTATATTATGTAGGGGAGAGGAGAGGATGGACCTCAGCCTGTATATTATGTAGGGGAGGGGTGTCAGAGGAGAGGATGGACCTCAGCCTGTATATTATGTAGGGGAGGGGTGTCAGAGGAGAGGATGGACCTCAGCCTGTATATTATGTAGGAGAGAGGAGAGGATGGACCTCAGACAGTATATTATGTAGGGGAGGGGTGTCAGAGGAGAGGATGGACCTCAGCCTGTATATTATGTAGGGGAGAGGAGAGGAGGGACCTCAGACTGTATATTATGTAGGAGAGGGGTGTCAGAGGAGAGGATGGACCTCAGACAGTATATTATGTAGGGGAGGGGTGTCAGAGGAGAGGATGGACCTCAGCCTGTATATTATGTAGGGGAGGGGTGTCAGAGGAGAGGATGGACCTCAGCCTGTATATTATGTAGGGGAGGGGTGTCAGAGGAGAGGATGGACCTCAGCCTGTATATTATGTAGGGGAGGGGTGTCAGAGGAGAGGATGGACCTCAGCCTGTATATTATGTAGGGGAGGGGTGTCAGAGGAGAGGATGGACCTCAGCCTGTATATTATGTAGGGGAGGGGTGTCAGAGGAGAGGATGGACCTCAGCCTGTATATTATGTAGGGGAGAGGAGAGGAGGGACCTCAGCCTGTATATTATGTAGGGGAGAGGAGAGGAGGGACCTCAGCCTGTATATTATGTAGGGGAGGGGTGTCAGAGGAGAGGATGGACCTCAGCCTGTATATTATGTAGGGGAGAGGAGAGGATGGACCTCAGACTGTATATTATGTAGGGGAGAGGAGAGGAGGGACCTCAGACTGTATATTATGTAGGAGAGGGGTGTCAGAGGAGAGGATGGACCTCAGCCTGTATATTATGTAGGGGAGGGGTGTCAGAGGAGAGGATGGACCTCAGCCTGTATATTATGTAGGAGAGAGGAGAGGATGGACCTCAGACTGTATATTATGTAGGGGAGAGGAGAGGATGGACCTCAGCCTGTATATTATGTAGGGGAGGGGTGTCAGAGGAGAGGATGGACCTCAGCCTGTATATTATGTAGGGGAGGGGTGTCAGAGGAGAGGATGGACCTCAGCCTGTATATTATGTAGGGGAGGGGTGTCAGAGGAGAGGATGGACCTCAGCCTGTATATTATGTAGGGGAGGGGTGTCAGAGGAGAGGATGGACCTCAGCCTGTATATTATGTAGGGGAGAGGAGAGGAGGGACCTCAGCCTGTATATTATGTAGGGGGGAGGAGAGGAGGGACCTCAGCCTGTATATTATGTAGGGGAGAGGAGAGGATGGACCTCAGACTGTATATTATGTAGGGGAGAGGAGAGGATGGACCTCAGCCTGTATATTATGTAGGGGAGGGGTGTCAGAGGAGAGGATGGACCTCAGCCTGTATATTATGTAGGGGAGGGGTGTCAGAGGAGAGGATGGACCTCAGCCTGTATATTATGTAGGGGAGAGGAGAGGAGGGACCTCAGCCTGTATATTATGTAGGGGAGGGGTGTCAGAGGAGAGGATGGACCTCAGCCTGTATATTATGTAGGGGAGAGGAGAGGATGGACCTCAGACTGTCTATTATGTAGGGGAGAGGAGAGGAGGGACCTCAGCCTGTATATTATGTAGGGGAGGGGTGTCAGAGGAGAGGATGGACCTCAGCCTGTATATTATGTAGGGGAGGGGTGTCAGAGGAGAGGATGGACCTCAGCCTGTATATTATGTAGGAGAGAGGAGAGGATGGACCTCAGACTGTATATTATGTAGGGGAGAGGAGAGGATGGACCTCAGCCTATATATTATGTAGGGGAGGGGTGTCAGAGGAGAGGATGGACCTCAGCCTGTATATTATGTAGGGGAGGGGTGTCAGAGGAGAGGATGGACCTCAGCCTGTATATTATGTAGGAGAGAGGAGAGGATGGACCTCAGACTGTATATTATGTAGGGGAGGGGTGTCAGAGGAGAGGATGGACCTCAGCCTGTATATTATGTAGGGGAGAGGAGAGGATGGACCTCAGACTGTATATTATGTAGGGGAGAGGAGAGGAGGGACCTCAGCCTGTATATTATGTAGGGGAGGGGTGTCAGAGGAGAGGATGGACCTCAGCCTGTATATTATTTAGGAGAGAGGAGAGGATGGACCTCAGACTGTATATTATGTAGGGGAGAGGAGAGGATGGACCTCAGACTGTATAGTATGTAGGGGAGAGGAGAGGAGGGACCTCAGCCTGTATATTATGTAGGGGAAGGGTGTCAGAGGAGAGGATGGACCTCAGCCTGTATATTATGTAGGGGAAGGGTGTCAGAGGAGAGGATGGACCTCAGCCTGTATATTATGTAGGAGAGAGGAGAGGATGGACCTCAGACTGTATATTATGTAGGGGAGGGGTGTCAGAGGAGAGGATGGACCTCAGACTGTATATTATGTAGGGGAGTGGTGTCAGAGGAGAGGATGGACCTCAGCCTGTATATTATGTAGGGGAGAGGAGAGGAGGGACCTCAGCCTGTATATTATGTAGGGGAGGGGTGTCAGAGGAGAGGATGGACCTCAGCCTGTATATTATGTAGGGGAGGGGTGTCAGAGGAGAGGATGGACCTCAGCCTGTATATTATTTAGGAGAGAGGAGAGGATGGACCTCAGACTGTATATTATGTAGGGGAGAGGAGAGGATGGACCTCAGACTGTATAGTATGTAGGGGAGAGGAGAGGAGGGACCTCAGCCTGTATATTATGTAGGGGAAGGGTGTCAGAGGAGAGGATGGACCTCAGCCTGTATATTATGTAGGGGAAGGGTGTCAGAGGAGAGGATGGACCTCAGCCTGTATATTATGTAGGAGAGAGGAGAGGATGGACCTCAGACTGTATATTATGTAGGGGAGGGGTGTCAGAGGAGAGGATGGACCTCAGACTGTATATTATGTAGGGGAGTGGTGTCAGAGGAGAGGATGGACCTCAGCCTGTATATTATGTAGGGGAGAGGAGAGGAGGGACCTCAGCCTGTATATTATGTAGGGGAGAGGAGAGGAGGGACCTCAGCCTGTATATTATGTAGGGGAGGGGTGTCAGAGGAGAGGATGGACCTCAGCCTGTATATTATGTAGGGGAGAGGAGAGGATGGACCTCAGACTGTATATTATGTAGGGGAGAGGAGAGGAGGGACCTCAGCCTGTATATTATGTAGGGGAGGGGTGTCAGAGGAGAGGATGGACCTCAGCCTGTATATTATGTAGGAGAGAGGAGAGGATGGACCTCAGACTGTATATTATGTAGGGGAGAGGAGAGGATGGACCTCAGACTGTATATTATGTAGGGGAGAGGAGAGGAGGGACCTCAGCCTTTATATTATGTAGGGGAAGGGTGTCAGAGGAGAGGATGTACCTCAGCCTGTATATTATGTAGGGGAAGGGTGTCAGACGAGAGGATGGACCTCAGCCTGTATATTATGTAGGAGAGAGGAGAGGATGGACCTCAGACTGTATATTATGTAGGGGAGGGGTGTCAGAGGAGAGGATGGACCTCAGCCTGTATATTATGTAGGGGAGGGGTGTCAGAGGAGAGGATGGACCTCAGCCTGTATATTATGTAGGGGAGGGGTGTCAGAGGAGAGGATGGACCTCAGACTGTATATTATGTAGGGGAGGGGTGTCAGAGGAGAGGATGGACCTCAGACTGTATATTATGTAGGAGAGAGGTGTCAGAGGAGAGGATGGACCTCAGCCTGTATATTATGTAGGGGAGGGGTGTCAGAGGAGAGGATGGACCTCAGCCTGTATATTATGTAGGGGAGGGGTGTCAGAGGAGAGGATGGACCTCAGCCTGTATATTATGTAGGGGAGGGGTGTCAGAGGAGAGGATGGACCTCAGCCTGTATATTATGTAGGGGAGAGGAGAGGAGGGACCTCAGCCTGTATATTATGTAGGGGAGAGGAGAGGAGGGACCTCAGCCTGTATATTATGTAGGGGAGGGGTGTCAGAGGAGAGGATGGACCTCAGCCTGTATATTATGTAGGGGAGAGGAGAGGATGGACCTCAGACTGTATATTATGTAGGGGAGAGGAGAGGAGGGACCTCAGACTGTATATTATGTAGGAGAGGGGTGTCAGAGGAGAGGATGGACCTCAGCCTGTATATTATGTAGGGGAGGGGTGTCAGAGGAGAGGATGGACCTCAGCCTGTATATTATGTAGGAGAGAGGAGAGGATGGACCTCAGACTGTATATTATGTAGGGGAGAGGAGAGGATGGACCTCAGCCTGTATATTATGTAGGGGAGGGGTGTCAGAGGAGAGGATGGACCTCAGCCTGTATATTATGTAGGGGAGGGGTGTCAGAGGAGAGGATGGACCTCAGCCTGTATATTATGTAGGGGAGGGGTGTCAGAGGAGAGGATGGACCTCAGCCTGTATATTATGTAGGGGAGGGGTGTCAGAGGAGAGGATGGACCTCAGCCTGTATATTATGTAGGGGAGAGGAGAGGAGGGACCTCAGCCTGTATATTATGTAGGGGGGAGGAGAGGAGGGACCTCAGCCTGTATATTATGTAGGGGAGAGGAGAGGATGGACCTCAGACTGTATATTATGTAGGGGAGAGGAGAGGATGGACCTCAGCCTGTATATTATGTAGGGGAGGGGTGTCAGAGGAGAGGATGGACCTCAGCCTGTATATTATGTAGGGGAGGGGTGTCAGAGGAGAGGATGGACCTCAGCCTGTATATTATGTAGGGGAGAGGAGAGGAGGGACCTCAGCCTGTATATTATGTAGGGGAGGGGTGTCAGAGGAGAGGATGGACCTCAGCCTGTATATTATGTAGGGGAGAGGAGAGGATGGACCTCAGACTGTCTATTATGTAGGGGAGAGGAGAGGAGGGACCTCAGCCTGTATATTATGTAGGGGAGGGGTGTCAGAGGAGAGGATGGACCTCAGCCTGTATATTATGTAGGGGAGGGGTGTCAGAGGAGAGGATGGACCTCAGCCTGTATATTATGTAGGAGAGAGGAGAGGATGGACCTCAGACTGTATATTATGTAGGGGAGAGGAGAGGATGGACCTCAGCCTATATATTATGTAGGGGAGGGGTGTCAGAGGAGAGGATGGACCTCAGCCTGTATATTATATAGGGGAGGGGTGTCAGAGGAGAGGATGGACCTCAGCCTGTATATTATGTAGGAGAGAGGAGAGGATGGACCTCAGACTGTATATTATGTAGGGGAGGGGTGTCAGAGGAGAGGATGGACCTCAGCCTGTATATTATGTAGGGGAGAGGAGAGGATGGACCTCAGACTGTATATTATGTAGGGGAGAGGAGAGGAGGGACCTCAGCCTGTATATTATGTAGGGGAGGGGTGTCAGAGGAGAGGATGGACCTCAGCCTGTATATTATTTAGGAGAGAGGAGAGGATGGACCTCAGACTGTATATTATGTAGGGGAGAGGAGAGGATGGACCTCAGACTGTATAGTATGTAGGGGAGAGGAGAGGAGGGACCTCAGCCTGTATATTATGTAGGGGAAGGGTGTCAGAGGAGAGGATGGACCTCAGCCTGTATATTATGTAGGGGAAGGGTGTCAGAGGAGAGGATGGACCTCAGCCTGTATATTATGTAGGAGAGAGGAGAGGATGGACCTCAGACTGTATATTATGTAGGGGAGGGGTGTCAGAGGAGAGGATGGACCTCAGACTGTATATTATGTAGGGGAGTGGTGTCAGAGGAGAGGATGGACCTCAGCCTGTATATTATGTAGGGGAGAGGAGAGGAGGGACCTCAGCCTGTATATTATGTAGGGGAGGGGTGTCAGAGGAGAGGATGGACCTCAGCCTGTATATTATGTAGGGGAGGGGTGTCAGAGGAGAGGATGGACCTCAGCCTGTATATTATTTAGGAGAGAGGAGAGGATGGACCTCAGACTGTATATTATGTAGGGGAGAGGAGAGGATGGACCTCAGACTGTATAGTATGTAGGGGAGACGAGAGGAGGGACCTCAGCCTGTATATTATGTAGGGGAAGGGTGTCAGAGGAGAGGATGGACCTCAGCCTGTATATTATGTAGGGGAAGGGTGTCAGAGGAGAGGATGGACCTCAGCCTGTATATTATGTAGGAGAGAGGAGAGGATGGACCTCAGACTGTATATTATGTAGGGGAGGGGTGTCAGAGGAGAGGATGGACCTCAGACTGTATATTATGTAGGGGAGTGGTGTCAGAGGAGAGGATGGACCTCAGCCTGTATATTATGTAGGGGAGAGGAGAGGAGGGACCTCAGCCTGTATATTATGTAGGGGAGAGGAGAGGAGGGACCTCAGCCTGTATATTATGTAGGGGAGGGGTGTCAGAGGAGAGGATGGACCTCAGCCTGTATATTATGTAGGGGAGAGGAGAGGATGGACCTCAGACTGTATATTATGTAGGGGAGAGGAGAGGAGGGACCTCAGCCTGTATATTATGTAGGGGAGGGGTGTCAGAGGAGAGGATGGACCTCAGCCTGTATATTATGTAGGAGAGAGGAGAGGATGGACCTCAGACTGTATATTATGTAGGGGAGAGGAGAGGATGGACCTCAGACTGTATATTATGTAGGGGAGAGGAGAGGAGGGACCTCAGCCTTTATATTATGTAGGGGAAGGGTGTCAGAGGAGAGGATGTACCTCAGCCTGTATATTATGTAGGGGAAGGGTGTCAGACGAGAGGATGGACCTCAGCCTGTATATTATGTAGGAGAGAGGAGAGGATGGACCTCAGACTGTATATTATGTAGGGGAGGGGTGTCAGAGGAGAGGATGGACCTCAGCCTGTATATTATGTAGGGGAGGGGTGTCAGAGGAGAGGATGGACCTCAGCCTGTATATTATGTAGGGGAGGGGTGTCAGAGGAGAGGATGGACCTCAGACTGTATATTATGTAGGGGAGGGGTGTCAGAGGAGAGGATGGACCTCAGACTGTATATTATGTAGGAGAGAGGTGTCAGAGGAGAGGATGGACCTCAGCCTGTATATTATGTAGGGGAGGGGTGTCAGAGGAGAGGATGGACCTCAGCCTGTATATTATGTAGGAGAGAGGAGAGGATGGACCTCAGACTGTATATTATGTAGGGGAGAGGAGAGGATGGACCTCAGACTGTATATTATGTAGGGGAGAGGAGAGGAGGGACCTCAGCCTTTATATTATGTAGGGGAAGGGTGTCAGAGGAGAGGATGTACCTCAGCCTGTATATTATGTAGGGGAAGGGTGTCAGACGAGAGGATGGACCTCAGCCTGTATATTATGTAGGAGAGAGGAGAGGATGGACCTCAGACTGTATATTATGTAGGGGAGGGGTGTCAGAGGAGAGGATGGACCTCAGCCTGTATATTATGTAGGGGAGGGGTGTCAGAGGAGAGGATGGACCTCAGCCTGTATATTATGTAGAGGAGGGGTGTCAGAGGAGAGGATGGACCTCAGACTGTATATTATGTAGGGGAGGGGTGTCAGAGGAGAGGATGGACCTCAGACTGTATATTATGTAGGAGAGAGGTGTCAGAGGAGAGGATGGACCTCAGACTGTATATTATGTAGGGGAGAGGAGAGGATGGACCTCAGACTGTATATTATGTAGGGGAGAGGAGAGGATGGACCTCAGACTGTATATTATGTAGGAGAGAGGTGTCAGAGGAGAGGACGGACCTCAGCCTGTATATTATGTAGGGGAGAGGATGGACCTCAGACTGTATATTATGTAGGGGAGGGGAGAGGATGGACCTCAGACTGTATATTATGTAGGGGAGAGGAGAGGATGGACCTCAGCCTGTATATTATGTAGGAGAGAGGAGAGGATGGACCTCAGCCTGTATATTATGTAGGGGAGAGGAGAGGATGGACCTCAGACTGTATATTATGTAGGGGAGGGGTTTCATAGGAGAGGATGGACCTCAGCCTGTATATTATGTAGGTGAGGGGTGTCAGAGGAGAGGATGGACCTCAGACTGTATATTATGTAGGAGAGAGAAGAGGATGGACCTCAGCCTGTATATTATGTAGGGGAGAGGAGAGGATGGACCTCAGCCGGTATATTATGTAGGGGAGAGGTGTCAGAGGAGAGGATGGACCTCAGCCTGTATATTATGTAGGAGAGGGGTGTCAGAGGAGAGGATGGACCTCAGCCTGTATATTATGTAGGGGAGGGGTGTCAGAGGAGAGGATGGACCTCAGACTGTATATTATGTAGGAGAGAGGAGAGGATGGACCTCAGCCTGTATATTATGTAGGAGAGGGGTGTCAGAGGAGAGGATGGACCTCAGCCTGTATATTATGTAGGAGAGGGGTGTCAGAGGAGAGGATGGACCTCAGTCTGTACAGAGGGGCAAAAAAGTATTTAGTCAGCCACCAATTGTGCAAGTTCTCCTACTTAAAAAGATGAGAGAGGCCTGTAATTTTCATCATAGGTACACTTCAACTATGACAGACAAAGATTTTTAATGCATTTATTTGCAAATTATGGTGGAAAATAAGTATTTGGTCAATAATAAAAGTTTATCTCAAAACTTTGTTATATACCCTTTGTTGGCAATGACAGAGGTCAAACGTTTTCTGTAAGTCTTCACAAGGTTTTCACACACTGTTGCTAGTATTTTGGCCCATTCCTCCATGCAGATCTCCTCTAGAGCAGTGATGTTTTGGGGCTGTTGCTGGGCAACACAGACTTTCAACTCCCTCCAAAGATTTTCTATGGGGTTGAGATCTGGAGACTGGCTAGGCCACTCCAGGATCTTGAAATGCTTCTTACGAAGTCACTCCTTTGTTGCCCGGGCGGTGTGTTTGGGATCATTGTCATGCTGAAAGACCCAGCCACGTTTCATCTTCAATGCCCTTGCTGATGGAAGGAGGTTGTCACTCAAAATCTCACGGAACATGGCCCAATTCATTCTTTCCTTTACACGGATCAGTCGTCCTGGTCCCTTTGCAGAAAAACAGCCCCAAAGCATGATGTTTCCACCCCTATGCTTCACAGTAGGTATTGTGTTATTTGGATGCAACTCAGCATTCTTTGTCCTCCAAACACGACGAGTTAAGTTTTTACCAAAAAGTTATATTTTGGTTTCATCTGACCATATGACATTCTCCCAATCTTCTTCTGGATCATCCAAATGCTCTCTAGCAAACTTCAGATGGGCCTGGACATGTACTGGCTTAAGCAGGGGACACGTCTGGCACTGCAGGATTTGAGTCCCTGGCAGCATAGTGTGTTACTGATGGTAGGCTTTGTTACTTTGGTCCCAGCTCTCTGCAGGTCATTCACTAGGCCCCCCCGTGTGGTTCTGGGATTTTTGCTCACCGTTCTTGTGATCATTTTGACCCCACGGGGTGAGATCTTGCGTGGCGCCCCAGATCGAGGGAGATTATCAGTGGTCTTGTATGTCTTCCATTTCCTAATAATTGCTCCCACAGTTGATTTCTTCAAACCAAGCTGCTTACCTATTGCAGATTCAGTCTTCCCAGCCTGGTGCATGTCTACAATTGTGTTTCTGGTGTCCTTTGACAGCTCTTTGGTCTTGGCCATAGTGGAGTTTGGAGTGTGACTGTTTGAGGTTGTGGACAGGTGTCTTTTATACTGATAACAAGTTCAAACAGGTGCCATTAATACAGGTAATGAGTGGAGGACAGATGAGCCTCTTAAAGAAGAAGGTGACCAAATACTTATTTTCCACCATAATTTACAAATAAATATATTACAAATCTTACAATGTGATTTTCTGGATTTTTTTCCCTCATTTTGTCTGTCATAGTTGAAGTGTACCTATGATGAAAAATACAGGCCTCTCTCATCTTTTTAAGTGGGAAAACTTGCACAATTGGTGGCTGACTAAATACTTTTTTGCCCCACTGTAGATGTTTTGTTGTTGCTAGGAGTTATGGTCTCATTGTGACATGTAGATGTTTTGTTGTTGCTAGGGGTTATGGTCTCATTGTGACATGTAGATGTTTTGTTGTTGCTAGGGGTTATGGTCTCATTGTGACATGTTGATGTTTTGTTGTTGCTAGGGGTTATGGTCTCATTGTGACATGTTGATGTTTTGTTGTTGCTAGGGGTTATGGTCTCATTGTGACATGTAGATGTTTTGTTGTTGCTAGGGGTTATGGTCTCATTGTGACATGTAGATGTTTTGTTGTTGCTAGGGGTTATGGTCTCATTGTGACATGTTGATGTTTTGTTGTTGCTAGGGGTTATGGTCTCATTGTGACATGTAGATGTGTTGTTGTTGCTAGGGGTTATGGTCTCATTGTGACATGTTGATGTTTTGTTGTTGCTAGGGGTTATGGTCTCATTGTGACATGTTGATGTTTTGTTGTTGCTAGGGGTTATGGTCTCATTGTGACATGTAGATGTGTTGTTGTTGCTAGGAGTTATGGTCTCATTGTGACATGTTGATGTTTTGTTGTTGCTAGGGGTTATGGTCTCATTGTGACATGTAGATGTGTTGTTGTTGCTAGAGGTTATGGTCTCATTGTGACATGTAGATGTGTTGTTGCTAGGAGTTATGGTCTCATTGTGACATGTTGATGTTTTGTTGTTGCTAGGGGTTATGGTCTCATTGTGACATGTTGATGTTTTGTTGTTGCTAGGAGTTATGGTCTCATTGTGACATGTAGATGTGTTGTTGTTGCTAGGAGTTATGGTCTCATTGTGACATGTAGATGTGTTGTTGTTGCTAGGAGTTATGGTCTCATTGTGACATGATGTTTTGTTGTTGCTAGGAGTTATGGTCTCATTGTGACATGTAGATGTGTTGTTGTTGCTAGGAGTTATGGTCTCATTGTGACATGATGTTTTGTTGTTGCTAGGAGTTATGGTCTCATTGTGACATTATGTTTTGTTGTTGCTAGGAGTTATGGTCTCATTGTGACATGTAGATGTGTTGTTGTTGCTAGGAGTTATGGTCTCATTGTGACATGATGTTTTGTTGTTGCTAGGGGTTATGGTCTCATTGTGACATGTTGATGTTTTGTTGTTGCTAGGGGTTATGGTCTCATTGTGACATGTTGATGTTTTGTTGTTGCTAGGGGTTATGGTCTCATTGTGACATGTTGATGTTTTGTTGTTGCTAGGGGTTATGGTCTCATTGTGACATGTAGATGTTTTGTTGTTGCTAGGGGTTATGGTCTCATTGTGACATGTAGATGTTTTGTTGTTGCTAGGGGTTATGGTCTCATTGTGACATGTTGATGTTTTGTTGTTGCTAGGGGTTATGGTCCTATGATGTACCTATGATGAAAAATACAGGCCTCTCTCATCTTTTTAAGTGGGAGAACTTGCACAATTGGTGGCTGACTAAATACTTTTTTGCCCCACTGTAGATGTTTTGTTGTTGCTAGGAGTTATGGTCTCATTGTGACATGTAGATGTTTTGTTGTTGCTAGGGGTTATGGTCTCATTGTGACATGTAGATGTTTTGTTGTTGCTAGGGGTTATGGTCTCATTGTGACATGTTGATGTTTTGTTGTTGCTAGGGGTTATGGTCTCATTGTGACATGTTGATGTTTTGTTGTTGCTAGGGGTTATGGTCTCATTGTGACATGTAGATGTTTTGTTGTTGCTAGGGGTTATGGTCTCATTGTGACATGTAGATGTTTTGTTGTTGCTAGGGGTTATGGTCTCATTGTGACATGTTGATGTTTTGTTGTTGCTAGGGGTTATGGTCTCATTGTGACATGTAGATGTGTTGTTGTTGCTAGGGGTTATGGTCTCATTGTGACATGTTGATGTTTTGTTGTTGCTAGGGGTTATGGTCTCATTGTGACATGTTGATGTTTTGTTGTTGCTAGGGGTTATGGTCTCATTGTGACATGTAGATGTGTTGTTGTTGCTAGGAGTTATGGTCTCATTGTGACATGTTGATGTTTTGTTGTTGCTAGGGGTTATGGTCTCATTGTGACATGTAGATGTGTTGTTGTTGCTAGAGGTTATGGTCTCATTGTGACATGTAGATGTGTTGTTGCTAGGAGTTATGGTCTCATTGTGACATGTTGATGTTTTGTTGTTGCTAGGGGTTATGGTCTCATTGTGACATGTTGATGTTTTGTTGTTGCTAGGAGTTATGGTCTCATTGTGACATGTAGATGTGTTGTTGTTGCTAGGAGTTATGGTCTCATTGTGACATGATGTTTTGTTGTTGCTAGGAGTTATGGTCTCATTGTGACATGTAGATGTGTTGTTGTTGCTAGGAGTTATGGTCTCATTGTGACATGATGTTTTGTTGTTGCTAGGAGTTATGGTCTCATTGTGACATTATGTTTTGTTGTTGCTAGGAGTTATGGTCTCATTGTGACATGTAGATGTGTTGTTGTTGCTAGGAGTTATGGTCTCATTGTGACATGATGTTTTGTTGTTGCTAGGGGTTATGGTCTCATTGTGACATGTAGATGTGTTGTTGTTGCTAGGGGTTAAAAACCACTGTCATGTACCTGTTCGTTAGAGTCTCATCTTTCCATGGAGACCAAACGTTTCGGATGCTACAGATCCAATTTTTGGGATGTCTCATGGTCTGTCAAACATTGTTGTAGCTCGTCCACCTTCCACCTGATTCTCAATCCACCTTCCACCTGAGTCTGAATCCACCTTCCACCTGCGTCTCAATCTACCTTCCACCTGCGTGTCAATCTACCTTCCACCTGCGTGTCAATCCACTTTCCACCTGAGTCTCAATCCACCTTCCACCTGAGTCTCAATCCACCTTCCACATGAGTCTCAATCCACCTTCCACCTGAGTCTCAATCCACCTTCCACCTGAGTCTCAATCCACCTTCCACCTGCGTCTCAATCCACCTTCCACCTGAGTCTCAATCCACCTTCCACCTGCGTGTCAATCCAACTTCCACCTGAGTCTCAATCCACCTTCCACCTGCGTGTCAATCCACCTTCCACCTGAGTCTCAATCCACCTTCCACCTGCGTCTCAATCCACCTTCCACCTGAGTCTCAATCCACCTTCCACCTGAGTCTGAATCCACCTTCCACCTGAGTCTGAATCCACCTTCCACCTGAGTCTCAATCTACCTTCCACCTGAGTCTCAATCCACCTTCCACCTGAGTCTCAATCCACCTTCCACCTGCGTGTCAATCCACCTTCCACCTGAGTCTCAATCCACCTTCCACCTGAGTCTCAATCCACCTTCCACCTGAGTCTCAATCCACCTTCCAGCTGAGTCTCAATCCACCTTCCACCTGCGTCTCAATCCACCTTCCACCTGCGTCTCAATCCACCTTCCACCTGCGTCTCAATCCACCTTCCACCTGCGTCTCAATCCACCTTCCACCTGCGTCTCAATCCACCTTCCACCTGCGTCTCAATCCACCTTCCACCTGAGTCTCAATCCACCTTCCACCTGCGTCTCAATCCACCTTCCACCTGCGTGTCAATCCACCTTCCACCTGAGTCTCAATCCACCTTCCACCTGAGTCTCAATCCACCTTCCACCTGCGTGTCAACCCACCTTCCACCTGAGTCTCAATCCACCTTCCACCTGAGTCTCAATCCACCTTCCACCTGAGTCTCAATCCACCTTCCACCTGAGTCTCAATCCACCTTCCACCTGCGTGTCAATCCACCTTCCACCTGAGTCTCAATCCACCTTCCACCCGAGTCTCAATTTACCTTCCACCTGCGTGTCAATCCACCTTCCACCTGAGTCTCAATCCACCTTCCACCTGAGTCTCAATCCACCTTCCACCTGAGTCTCAATCTACCTTCCACCTGAGTCTCAATCCACCTTCCACCTGAGTCTCAATCTACCTTCCACCTGAGTCTCAATCCACCTTCCACCTGAGTCTCAATCCCCCTTCCACCTGAGTCTCAATCCACCTTCCACCTGAGTCTGAATCCACCTTCCACCTGAGTCTCAATCCACCTTCCACCTGAGTCTCAATCCACCTTCCACCTGAGTCACCATCCCCCTTCCACCTGAGTCTCAATCCATCTTCCACCTGAGTCTCAATCCACCTTCCACCTGAGTCTCAATCCACCTTCCACCTGAGTCTCAATCCACCTTCCACCTGAGTCTCAATCCACCTTCCACCTGAGTCTCAATCTACCTTCCACCTGCGTGTCAATCCCATAAAAGATCTGAAATATTTTGCTTAAACAGACAGATTTTGATGGGGATTTTTGATGCTAATTAGATTTCCACTGGCCATGGGAATTGACTAGAGGGTTTTAAGGATGTTATTGTCATTATTATCTTACCATACCTTAGTTTTCCTGGACCTTGGGACTGGGCTTATAATATGATATTTTTGTCTGAGCGTGTCTAGTTCTAGACAGACCATTCAACGATTTACAAATATGGAGAAAAATATATATTTTTTGTCCTACAGTAGTCTACCCATCCATGTCACAGTTGTGATAAGTATAACAGACAGTCAGAGTGCTGTGGAGGGAGACTGTTGCCTCCAGCCACTAGGGATGATTCATGCTTCACTCAGGCGAATGGAACGCTGTGCAGCAACGCCTACACTATGGGCTGCGTCCCAAACGGTTCCCTATTAACCTTGATAGACCCATACCCAGGTGCACAGCCTGGTGTTTTATAAACAGCGTTGGTATTGGATTGGAACCGGTGCACAGCCTGGCGTTTTATAAACAGCGTTGGTATTGGATTGGAACCGGTGCTACGGCCTGGTGTTTTATAAACAGGGTTGGTATTGGATTGGAACCGGTGCATAGCCTGGTGTTTTATAAACAGCGTTGGTATTGGATTGGAACCGGTGCTACGTCCTGGTGTTTTATAAACAGCGTTGGTATTGGATTGGAACCGGTGCACAGCCTGGTGTTTTATAAACAGCGTTGGTATTGGATTGGAACCGGTGCACAGCCTGGTGTTTTATAAACAGCGTTGGTATTGGATTGGAACCGGTGCATAGCCTGGTGTTTTATAAACAGCATTGGTATTGGATTGGAATCGGTGCATAGCCTGGCGTTTTATAAATAGCGTTGGTATTGGATTGGAACCGGTGCTACGGCCTGGTGTTTTATAAACAGCGTTGGTATTGGATTGGAACCGGTGCATAGCCTGGTGTTTTATAAACAGCGTTGGTATTGGATTGGAACCGGTGCACAGCCTGGCGTTTTATAAACAGCGTTGGTATTGGATTGGAACCGGTGCTACGTCCTGGTGTTTTATAAACAGCGTTGGTATTGGATTGGAACCGGTGCTACGGCCTGGTGTTTTATAAACAGCGTTGGTATTGGATTGGAACCGGTGCATAGCCTGGTGTTTTATAAACAGAGTTGGTATTGGATTGGAACCGGTGCACAGCCTGGTGTTTTATAAACAGCGTTGGTATTGGATTGGAACCGGTGCATAGCTTGCGTTTTATAAACAGCATAGGTATTGGATTGGAACCGGTGCACAGCCTGGTGTTTTATAAACAGCATTGGTATTGGATTGGAACCGGTGCATAGCCTGGCGTTTTATAAACAGCGTTGGTATTGGATTGGAACCGGTGCTACGGCCTGGTGTTTTATAAACAGCGTTGGTATTGGATTGGAACCGGTGAATAGAATGGTGTTTTATAAACAGCGTTGGTATTGGATTGGAACCGGTGCATAGCTTGCGTTTTATAAACAGCATTGGTATTGGATTGGAACCGGTGCACAGCCTGGTGTTTTATAAACAGCATTGGTATTGGATTGGAACCGGTGCATAGCCTGGCGTTTTATAAACAGCGTTGGTATTGGATTGGAACCGGTGCTACGGCCTGGTGTTTTATAAACAGCGTTGGTATTGGATTGGAACCGGTGCACAGCCTGGTGTTTTATAAACAGCGTTGGTATTGGATTGGAACCGGTGCTACGGCCTGGTGTTTTATAAACAGCGTTGGTATTGGATTGGAACCGGTGCTACGGCCTGGTGTTTTATAAACAGCGTTGGTATTGGATTGGAACCGGTGCTACGGCCTTGTGTTTTATAAACAGCGTTGGTATTGGATTGGAACCGGTGCTACGGCCTGGTGTTTTATAAACAGCATTGGTATTGGATTGGAACCGGTGCACAGCCTGGCGTTTTATAAACAACGTTGGTATTGGATTGGAACCGGTGAATAGCCTGGTGTTTTATAAACAGCGTTGGTATTGGATTGGAACCGGTGCATAGCCTGGTGTTTTATAAACAGCGTTGGTATTGGATTGGAACCGGTGCTACGGCCTGGTGTTTTATAAACAGCGTTTGTATTGGATTGGAACCGGTGCATAGCCTGGTGTTTTATAAACAGCGTTGGTATTGGATTGGAACCGGTGCACAGCCTGGCGTTTTATAAACAGCGTTGGTATTGGATTGGAACCGGTGCTACGTCCTGGTGTTTTATAAACAGCGTTGGTATTGGATTGGAACCGGTGCTACGGCCTGGTGTTTTATAAACAGCGTTGGTATTGGATTGGAACCGGTGCATAGCCTGGTGTTTTATAAACAGAGTTGGTATTGGATTGGAACCGGTGCACAGCCTGGTGTTTTATAAACAGCGTTGGTATTGGATTGGAACCGGTGCATAGCTTGCGTTTTATAAACAGCATTGGTATTGGATTGGAACCGGTGCACAGCCTGGTGTTTTATAAACAGCATTGGTATTGGATTGGAACCGGTGCATAGCCTGGCGTTTTATAAACAGCGTTGGTATTGGATTGGAACCGGTGCTACGGCCTGGTGTTTTATAAACAGCGTTGGTATTGGATTGGAACCGGTGAATAGCCTGGTGTTTTATAAACAGCGTTGGTATTGGATTGGAACCGGTGCATAGCTTGCGTTTTATAAACAGCATTGGTATTGGATTGGAACCGGTGCACAGCCTGGTGTTTTATAAACAGCATTGGTATTGGATTGGAACCGGTGCATAGCCTGGCGTTTTATAAACAGCGTTGGTATTGGATTGGAACCGGTGCTACGGCCTGGTGTTTTATAAACAGCGTTGGTATTGGATTGGAACCGGTGCACAGCCTGGTGTTTTATAAACAGCGTTGGTATTGGATTGGAACCGGTGCTACGGCCTGGTGTTTTATAAACAGCGTTGGTATTGGATTGGAACCGGTGCTACGGCCTGGTGTTTTATAAACAGCGTTGGTATTGGATTGGAACCGGTGCTACGGCCTGGTGTTTTATAAACAGCGTTGGTATTGGATTGGAACCGGTGCTACGGCCTGGTGTTTCATAAACAGCATTGGTATTGGATTGGAACCGGTGCACAGCCTGGCGTTTTATAAACAACGTTGGTATTGGATTGGAACCGGTGAATAGCCTGGTGTTTTATAAACAGCGTTGGTATTGGATTGGAACCGGTGCATAGCCTGGTGTTTTATAAACAGCATTGGTATTGGATTGGAACCGGTGCATAGCCTGGTGTTTTATAAACAGCGTTGGTATTGGATTGGAACCGGTGCTACGTCCTGGTGTTTTATAAACAGCGTTGGTATTGGATTGGAACCGGTGCATAGCCTGGCGTTTATAAACAGCGTTGGTATTGGATTGGAACCGGTGCACAGCCTGCAGTTTTATAAACAACGTTGGTATTGGATTGGAACCGGTGCTACGGCCTGGTGTTTTATAAATAGCGTTGGTATTGGATTGGAACCGGTGCATAGCCTGGTGTTTTATAAACAGCGTTGTTATTGGATTGGGACCGGTGCACAGCCTTGTGTTTTATAAACAGCGTTGGTATTGGATTGGAACCGGTGCACAGCCTGGCGTTTTATAAACAGCGTTGGTATTGGATTGGAACCGGTGCTACGTCCTGGTGTTTTATAAACAGCGTTGGTATTGGATTGGAACCGGTGCATAGCCTGGTGTTTTATAAACAGCGTTGGTTTTGGATTGGAACCGGTGCACAGCCTGCAGTTTTATAAACAACGTTGGTATTGGATTGGAACCGGTGCTACGGCCTGGTGTTTTATAAATAGCGTTGGTATTGGATTGGAACCGGTGCATAGCCTGGTGTTTTATAAACAGCGTTGGTATTGGATTGGAACCGGTGCACAGCCTGGTGTTTTATAAACAGCGTTGGTATTGGATTGGGACCGGTGCACAGCCTGGTGTTTTATAAACAGTGTTGGTTTTGGATTGGAACCGGTGCACAGCCTGGCGTTTTATAAACAGCGTTGGTATTGGATTGGAACCGGTGCTACGTCCTGGTGTTTTATAAACAGCGTTGGTATTGGATTGGAACTGGTGCATAGCCTGGTGTTTTATAAACAGCGTTGGTATTGGATTGGAACCGGTGCACAGCCTGGTGTTTTATAAACAGCGTTGGTATTGGATTGGAACGGGTGCTACGGCCTGGTGTTTTATAAACAGCGTTGGTATTGGATTGGAACCGGTGCCACGTCCTGGTGTTTTATAAACAGCGTTGGTATTGGATTGGAACCGGTGCATAGCCTGGTGTTTTATAAACAGCGTTGGTATTGGATTGGAACCGGTGAATAGCCTGGTGTTTTATAAACAGCGTTGGTATTGGATTGGAACCGGTGCATAGCCTGGTGTTTTTCTAAACAGCGTTGGTATTGAATTGGAACCGGTGCATAGCCTGGTGTTTTATAAACAGCGTTGGTATTGGATTGGAACCGGTGCATAGCCTGGTGTTTTATAAACAGCGTTGGTATTGGATTGGAACCGGTGCTACAGCCTGGTGTTTTATAAACAGCATTGGTATTGGATTGGAACCGGTGCATAGCCTGGTGTTTTATAAACAGCGTTGGTATTGGATTGGAACCGGTGCTACGGCCTGGCGTTTTATAAACAGCGTTGGTATTGGATTGGAACCGGTGCTACGGCCTGGTGTTTTATAAACAGCGTTGGTATTGGATTGGAACCGGTGCACAGCCTGGTGTTTTATAAACAGCGTTGGTATTGGATTGGAACCGGTGCATAGCCTGGTGTTTTATAAACAGCGTTGGTATTGGATTGGAACAGGTGCACAGCCTGGTGTTTTATAAACAGCGTTGGTATTGGATTGGAACCGGTGCTACGGCCTGGTGTTTTATAAACAGCGTTGGTATTGGATTGGAACAGGTGCACAGCCTGGTGTTTTATAAACAGCGTTGGTATTGGAACCGGTGAATAGCCTGGTGTTTTATAAACAGCGTTGGTATTGGATTGGAACCGGTGCATAGCCTGGTGTTTTATAAACAGCGTTGGTATTGAATTGGAACCGGTGCGTAGCCTGGTGTTTTATAAACAGCGTTGGTATTGGATTGGAACCGGTGCATAGCCTGGTGTTTTATAAACAGCGTTGGTATTGGATTGGAACCGGTGCTACGGCCTGGTGTTTTATAAACAGCGTTGGTATTGGATTGGAACCGGTGCTACAGCCTGGTGTTTTATAAACAGCATTGGTATTGGATTGGAACCGGTGCATAGCCTGGTGTTTTATAAACAGCGTTGGTATTGGATTGGAACCGGTGCTACGGCCTGGCGTTTTATAAACAGCGTTGGTATTGGATTGGAACCGGTGCTACGGCCTGGTGTTTTATAAACAGCGTTGGTATTGGATTGGAACCGGTGCACAGCCTGGTGTTTTATAAACAGCGTTGGTATTGGATTGGAACCGGTGCATAGCCTGGAGTTTTATAAACAGCGTTGGTATTGGATTGGAACCGGTGCATAGCCTGGTGTTTTATAAACAGCGTTGGTATTGGATTGGAACCGGTGCTACGGCCTGGTGTTTTATAAACAGCGTTGGTATTGGATTGGAACCGATGCTACAGCCTGGTGTTTTATAAACAGCATTGGTATTGGATTGGAACCGGTGCATAGCCTGGTGTTTTATAAACAGCGTTGGTATTGGATTGGAACCGGTGCTACGGCCTGGCGTTTTATAAACAGCGTTGGTATTGGATTGGAACCGGTGCTACGGCCTGGTGTTTTATAAACAGCGTTGGTATTGGATTGGAACCGGTGCACAGCCTGGTGTTTTATAAACAGCGTTGGTATTGGATTGGAACCGGTGCATAGCCTGGTGTTTTATAAACAGCGTTGGTATTGGATTGGAACAGGTGCACAGCCTGGTGTTTTATAAACAGCGTTGGTATTGGATTGGAACCGGTGCTACGGCCTGGTGTTTTATAAACAGCGTTGGTATTGGATTGGAACAGGTGCACAGCCTGGTGTTTTATAAACAGCGTTGGTATTGGATTGGAACCGGTGCACAGCCTGGTGTTTTATAAACAGCTTTGGTATTGGATTGGAACCGGTGCACAGCCTGGTGTTTTATAAACAGCGTTGGTATTGAATTGGAACCGGTGAATAGCCTGGTGTTTTATAAACAGCATTGGTATTGGATTGGAACCGGTGCACAGCCTGGTGTTTTATAAACAGCATTGGTATTGGATTGGAACCGGTGAATAGCATGGTGTTTTATAAACAGCATTGGTATTGGATTGGAACCGGTGCATAGCCTGGTGTTTTATAAACAGCGTTGGTATTGGATTGGAACCGGTGCGACGGCCTGGTGTTTTATAAACAGCGTTGGTATTGGATTGGAACCGGTGCTACGGCCTGGTGTTTTATAAACAGCGTTGGTATTGGATTGGAACCGGTGCATAGAATGGTGTTTTATAAACAGCGTTGGTATTGGATTGGAACCGGTGCATAGCCTGGTGTTTTATAAACAGCATTGGTATTGGATTGGAACCGGTGCTACGGCCTGGTGTTTTATAAACAGCGTTGGTATTGGATTGGAACCGGTGCATAGCCTGGTGTTTTATAAACAGCATTTGTATTGGATTGGAACCGGTGCATAGCCTGGTGTTTTATAAACAGCGTTGGTATTGGATTGGAACCGGTGCACAGCCTGGCGTTTTATAAACAGCGTTGGTATTGGATTGGAACCGGTGCTACGGCCTGGTGTTTTATAAACAGCGTTGGTGTTGGATTTGAACCGGTGCTACGGCCTGGTGTTTTATAAACAGCGTTGGTATTGGATTGGAACCGGTGCTACGGCCTGGTGTTTTATAAACAGCGTTGGTATTGGATTGGAACCGGTGCTACGGCCTGGTGTTTTATAAACAGCGTTGGTATTGGATTGGAACCGGTGCACAGCCTGGCGTTTTATAAACAGCGTTGGTATTGGATTGGAACCGGTGCATAGCCTGGTGTTTTATAAACAGCGTTGGTATTGGATTGGAACCGGTGCACAGCCTGGTGTTTTATAAACAGCGTTGGTATTGGATTGGAACCGGTGCACAGCCTGGTGTTTTATAAACAGCATTGGTATTGGATTGGAACCGGTGCTACGGCCTGGTGTTTTATAAACAGCGTTGGTATTGGATTGGAACCGGTGCACAGCCTGGTGTTTTATAAACAGCATTGGTATTGGATTGGAACCGGTGCTACGGCCTGGTGTTTTATAAACAGCGTTGGTATTGGATTGGAACCGGTGCTACGGCCTGGTGTTTTATAAACAGCGTTGGTATTGGATTGGAACAGGTGCACAGCCTGGTGTTTTATAAACAGCATTGGTATTGGATTGGAACCGGTGCTACGGCCTGGTGTTTTATAAACAGCGTTGGTATTGGATTGGAACCGGTGCATAGCCTGGTGTTTTATAAACAGCGTTGGTATTGGATTGGAACAGGTGCACAGCCTGGTGTTTTATAAACAGCGTTGGTATTGGATTGGAACCGGTGCTACGGCCTGGTGTTTTATAAACAGCGTTGGTATTGGATTGGAACCGGTGCTACGGCCTGGTGTTTATAAACAGAGTTGGTATTGGATTGGAACCGGTGCTACGGCCTGGTGTTTTATAAACAGCGTTGGTATTGGATTGGAACCGGTGCTACGGCCTGGTGTTTATAAACAGAGTTGGTATTGGTTTGGAACCGGTGCTACGGCCTGGTGTTTTATAAACAGCGTTGGTATTGGATTGGAACCGGTGCTACGGCCTGGTGTTTTATAAACAGCGTTGGTATTGGATTGAAACCGGTGCTACGGCCTGGTGTTTTATAAACAGCGTTGGTATTGGATTGGAACCGGTGCACAGCCTGGTGTTTTATAAACAGCGTTGGTATTGGATTGGAACCGGTGCACAGCCTGGTGTTTTATAAACAGCGTTGGTATTGGATTGGAACCTTTGCTACGTCCTGGTGTTTTATAAACAGCGTTGGTATTGGATTGGAACCGGTGCTACGTCCTGGTGTTTTATAAACAGCGTTGGTATTGGATTGGAACCGGTGCCACGGCCTGGTGTTTATAAACAGCGTTGGTATTGGATTGGAACCGGTGCATAGCCTGGTGTTTTATAAACAGCATTGGTATTGGATTGGAACCGGTGCTACGGCCTGGTGTTTTATAAACAGCGTTGGTATTGGATTGGAACCGGTGAATAGCCTGGTGTTTTATAAACAGCGTTGGTATTGGATTGGAACCGGTGCACAGCCTGGCGTTTTATAAACAGCGTTGGTATTGGATTGGAACCGGTGCTACGGCCTGGTGTTTTATAAACAGCGTTGGTATTGTATTGGAACCGGTGCTACGGCCTGGTGTTTTATAAACAGCGTTGGTATTGGATTGGAACCGGTGCTACGGCCTGGTGTTTTATAAACAGCGTTGGTATTGGATTGGAACCGGTGCACAGCCTGGTGTTTTATAAACAGCATTGGTATTGGATTGGAACCGGTGCACAGCCTGGTGTTTTATAAACAGCATTGGTATTGGATTGGAACCGGTGCACAGCCTGGTGTTTTATAAACAGCGTTGGTATTGGATTGGAACCGGTGCACAGCCTGGTGTTTTATAAACAGCGTTGGTATTGGATTGGAACCGGTGCATAGCCTGGTGTTTTATAAACAGCGTTGGTATTGGATTGGAACCGGTGAATAGCCTGGTGTTTTATAAACAGCGTTGGTATTGGAATGGAACCGGTGCATAGCCTGGTGTTTTATAAACAGCGTTGGTATTGGATTGGAACCGGTGCACAGCCTGTTGTTTTATAAACAGCGTTGGTATTGGATTGGAACCGGTGCATAGCCTGGTGTTTTATAAACAGCGTTGGTATTGGATTGGAACCGGTGCACAGCCTGGTGTTTTATAAACAGCGTTGGTATTGGATTGGAACCGGTGCTACAGCCTGGTGTTTTATAAACAGCGTTGGTATTGGATTGTAACCGGTGCTACGGCCTGGTGTTTATAAACAGCGTTGGTATTGGATTGGAACCGGTGCTACGGCCTGGTGATTTATAAACAGCGTTGGTATAGGATTGGAACCGGTGCATAGCCTGGTGTTTTATAAACAGCGTTGGTATTGGATTGGAACCGGTGCATAGCCTGGTGTTTTATAAACAGCGTTGGTATTGGATTGGAACCGGTGCATAGCCTGGTGTTTTATAAACAGCGTTGGTATTGGATTGGAACCGGTGAATAGCCTGGTGTTTTATAAACAGCGTTGGTATTGGAATGGAACCGGTGCATAGCCTGGTGTTTTATAAACAGCGTTGGTATTGGATTGGAACAGGTGCACAGCCTGGTGTTTTATAAACAGCATTGGTATTGGATTGGAACCGGTGCTACGGCCTGGTGTTTTATGAACAGCGTTGGTATTGGATTGGAACCGGTGCATAGCCTGGTGTTTTATAAACAGCGTTGGTATTGGATTGGAACCGGTGCTACAGCCTGGTGTTTTATAAACAGCGTTGGTATTGGATTGTAACCGGTGCTACGGCCTGGTGTTTATAAACAGCGTTGGTATTGGATTGGAACCGGTGCTACGGCCTGGTGATTTATAAACAGCGTTGGTATAGGATTGGAACCGGTGCATAGCCTGGTGTTTTATAAACAGCGTTGGTATTGGATTGGAACCGGTGCATAGCCTGGTGTTTTATAAACAGCATTGGTATTGGATTGGAACCGGTGAATAGCCTGGTGTTTTATAAACAGCGTTGGTATTGGATTGGAACCGGTGAATAGCTTGGTGTTTTATAAACAGCGTTGGTATTGGATTGGAACCGGTGCATAGCCTGGTGTTTTATAAACAGCATTGGTATTGGATTGGAACCGGTGCACAGCCTGGTGTTTTATAAACAGCGTTGGTATTGGATTGGAACCGGTGAATAGCTTGGTGTTTTATAAACAGCGTTGGTATTGGATTGGAACCGGTGCACAGCCTGGCGTTTTATAAACAGCGTTGGTATTGGATTGGAACCGGTGCTACGGCCTGGTGTTTTATAAACAGCGTTGGTATTGGATTGGAACCGGTGCTACGGCCTGGTGTTTTATAAACAGCGTTGGAATTGGATTGGAACCGGTGCTACGGCCTGGTGTTTTATAAACAGCGTTGGTATTGGATTGGAACCGGTGCACAGCCTGGTGTTTTATAAACAGCATTGGTATTGGATTGGAACCGGTGCACAGCCTGGTGTTTTATAAACAGCGTTGGTATTGGATTGGAACCGGTGCACAGCCTGGTGTTTTATAAACAGTGTTGGTATTGGATTGGAACCGGTGAATAGCCTGGTGTTTTATAAACAGCGTTGGTATTGGATTGGAACCGGTGCATAGCCTGGTGTTTTATAAACAGCGTTGGTATTGGATTGGAACCGGTGCACAGCCTGTTGTTTTATAAACAGCGTTGGTATTGGATTGGAACCGGTGCATAGCCTGGTGTTTTATAAACAGCGTTGGTATTGGATTGGAACCGGTGCATAGCCTGGTGTTTTATAAACAGCGTTGGTATTGGATTGGAACCGGTGCACAGCCTGGTGTTTTATAAACAGCGTTGGTATTGGATTGGAACCGGTGCTACGGCCTGGTGTTTTATAAACAGCGTTGGTATTGGATTGGAACAGGTGCACAGCCTGGTGTTTTATAAACAGCGTTGGTATTGGATTGGAACCGGTGCTACGGCCTGGTGTTTTATAAACAGCGTTGGTATTGGATTGGAACCGGTGCTACGGCCTGGTGTTTATAAACAGAGTTGGTATTGGATTGGAACCGGTGCTACGGCCTGGTGTTTTATAAACAGCGTTGGTATTGGATTGGAACCGGTGCTACGGCCTGGTGTTTATAAACAGAGTTGGTATTGGATTGGAACCGGTGCTACGGCCTGGTGTTTTATAAACAGCGTTGGTATTGGATTGGAACCGGTGCTACGGCCTGGTGTTTTATAAACAGCGTTGGTATTGGATTGGAACCGGTGCTACGGCCTAGTGTTTTATAAACAGCGTTGGTATTGGATTGGAACCGGTGCACAGCCTGGTGTTTTATAAACAGCGTTGGTATTGGATTGGAACCGGTGCTACGGCCTGGTGTTTTATAAACAGAGTTGGTATTGGATTGGAACCGGTGCTACGGCCTGGTGTTTTATAAACAGCGTTGGTATTGGATTGGAACCGGTGCACAGCCTGGTGTTTTATAAACAGCGTTGGTATTGGATTGGAACCGGTGCTACGGCCTGGTGTTTTATAAACAGCGTTGGTATTGGATTGGAACCGGTGCACAGCCTGGTGTTTTATAAACAGCGTTGGTATTGGATTGGAACCGGTGCACAGCCTGGTGTTTTATAAACAGTGTTGGTATTGGATTGGAACCGGTGCACAGCCTGGTGTTTTATAAACAGCGTTGGTATTGGATTGGAACCGGTGCTACGGCCTGGTGTTTTATAAACAGCGTTGGTATTGGATTGGAACCGGTGCACAGCCTGGTGTTTTATAAACAGCGTTGGTATTGGATTGGAACCGGTGCTACGTCCTGGTGTTTTATAAACAGCGTTGGTATTGGATTGGAACCGGTGCTACGTCCTGGTGTTTTATAAACAGCATTGGTATTGGATTGGAACCGGTGCTACGGCCTGGTGTTTTATAAACAGCGTTGGTATTGGATTGTAACCGGTGCACAGCCTGGTGTTTTATAAACAGCGTTGGTATTGGATTGGAACCGGTGCACAGCCTGGTGTTTTATAAACAGCGTTGGTATTGGATTGGAACCGGTGCTACAGCCTGGCGTTTTATAAACAGCGTTGGTATTGGATTGTAACCGGTGCTACGGCCTGGTGTTTATAAACAGCGTTGGTATTGGATTGGAACCGGTGCTACGGCCTGGTGTTTTATAAACAGCGTTGGTATTGGATTGGAACCGGTGCTACGGCCTGGTGTTTTATAAACAGCGTTGGTATTGGATTGGAACCGGTGCACAGCCTGGTGTTTTATAAACAGCGTTGGTATTGGATTGGAACCGGTGCACAGCCTGGTGTTTTATAAACAGTGTTGGTATTGGATTGGAACCGGTGCACAGCCTGGTGTTTTATAAACAGCGTTGGTATTGGATTGGAACCGGTGCTACGGCCTGGTGTTTTATAAACAGCGTTGGTATTGGATTGGAACCGGTGCACAGCCTGGTGTTTTATAAACAGCGTTGGTATTGGATTGGAACCGGTGCTACGTCCTGGTGTTTTATAAACAGCGTTGGTATTGGATTGGAACCGGTGCTACGTCCTGGTGTTTTATAAACAGCATTGGTATTGGATTGGAACCGGTGCTACGGCCTGGTGTTTTATAAACAGCGTTGGTATTGGATTGTAACCGGTGCACAGCCTGGTGTTTTATAAACAGCGTTGGTATTGGATTGGAACCGGTGCACAGCCTGGTGTTTTATAAACAGCGTTGGTATTGGATTGGAACCGGTGCTACAGCCTGGCGTTTTATAAACAGCGTTGGTATTGGATTGTAACCGGTGCTACGGCCTGGTGTTTATAAACAGCGTTGGTATTGGATTGGAACCGGTGCTACGGCCTGGTGTTTTATAAACAGCGTTGGTATTGGATTGGAACCGGTGCTACGGCCTGGTGTTTTATAAACAGTGTTGGTATTGGATTGGAACCGGTGCTACGGCCTGGTGTTTTATAAACAGCGTTGGTATTGGATTGGAACCGGTGAATAGCCTGGTGTTTTATAAACAGCGTTGGTATTGGATTGGAACCGGTGCACAGCCTGGCATTTTATAAACAGCGTTGGTATTGGATTGGAACCGGTGCACAGCCTGGTGTTTTATAAACAGCGTTGGTATTGGATTGGAACCGGTGCTACGTCCTGGTGTTTTATAAACAGCGTTGGTATTGGATTGGAACCGGTGCTACGTCCTGGTGTTTTATAAACAGCGTTGGTATTGGATTGGAACCGGTGCCACGGCCTGGTGTTTTATAAACAGCGTTGGTATTGGATTGGAACCGGTGCTACGGCCTGGTGTTTTATAAACAGCGTTGGTATTGGATTGGAACCGGTGCTACGGCCTGGTGTTTTATAAACAGCGTTGGTATTGGATTGGAACCGGTGCACAGCCTGGTGTTTTATAAACAGCATTGGTATTGGATTGGAACCGGTGCACAGCCTGGTGTTTTATAAACAGCGTTGGTATTGGATTGGAACCGGTGCACAGCCTGGTGTTTTATAAACAGCGTTGGTATTGGATTGGAACCGGTGCATAGCCTGGTGTTTTATAAACAGCGTTGGTATTGGATTGGAACCGGTGAATAGCCTGGTGTTTTATAAACAGCGTTGGTATTGGATTGGAACCGGTGCATAGCCTGATGTTTTATAAACAGCGTTGGTATTGGATTGGAACCGGTGCACAGCCTGTTGTTTTATAAACAGCGTTGGTATTGGATTGGAACCGGTGCATAGCCTGGTGTTTTATAAACAGCGTTGGTATTGGATTGGAACCGGTGCACAGCCTGGTGTTTTATAAACAGCGTTGGTATTGGATTGGAACCGGTGCTACAGCCTGGCGTTTTATAAACAGCGTTGGTATTGGATTGTAACCGGTGCTACGGCCTGGTGTTTATAAACAGCGTTGGTATTGGATTGGAACCGGTGCTACGGCCTGGTGTTTTATAAACAGCGTTGGTATTGGATTGGAACCGGTGAATAGCCTGGTGTTTTATAAACAGCATTGGTATTGGATTGGAACCGGTGCACAGCCTGGTGTTTTATAAACAGCGTTGGTATTGGATTGGAACCGGTGCACAGCCTGGTGTTTTATAAACAGCTTTGGTATTGGATTGGAACCGGTGCTACGGCCTGGTGTTTTATAAACAGCTTTGGTATTGGATTGGAACCGGTGCTACGGCTTGGTGTTTTATAAACAGCGTTGGTATTGGATTGGAACCGGTGCTACGGCCTGGTGTTTTATAAACAGCGTTGGTATTGGATTGGAACCGGTGAATAGCCTGGTGTTTTATAAACAGCGTTGGTATTGGATTGGAACCGGTGCACAGCCTGGCGTTTTATAAACAGCGTTGGTATTGGATTGGAACCGGTGCACAGCCTGGTGTTTTATAAACAGCGTTGGTATTGGATTGGAACCGGTGAATAGCCTGGTGTTTTATAAACAGCGTTGGTATTGGATTGGAACCGGTGCACAGCCTGGCGTTTTATAAACAGCGTTGGTATTGGATTGGAACCGGTGCTACGGCCTGGTGTTTTATAAACAGCGTTGGTATTGGATTGGAACCGGTGCTACGGCCTGGTGTTTTATAAACAGCGTTGGTATTGGATTGGAACCGGTGCTACAGCCTGGTGTTTTATAAACAGCGTTGGTATTGGATTGGAACAGGTGCACAGCCTGGTGTTTTATAAACAGCGTTGGTATTGGATTGGAACCGGTGCTACGGCCTGGTGTTTATAAACAGAGTTGGTATTGGATTGGAACCGGTGCTACGGCCTGGTGTTTTATAAACAGCGTTGGTATTGGATTGGAACCGGTGCTACGGCCTGGTGTTTATAAACAGAGTTGGTATTGGATTGGAACCGGTGCTACGGCCTGGTGTTTTATAAACAGCGTTGGTATTGGATTGGAACCGGTGCACAGCCTGGTGTTTTATAAACAGCGTTGGTATTGGATTGGAACCGGTGCTACGTCCTGGTGTTTTATAAACAGCGTTGGTATTTGATTGGAACCGGTGCTACGTCCTGGTGTTTTATAAACAGCGTTGGTATTGGATTGGAACCGGTGCACAGCCTGGTGTTTTATAAACAGTGTTGGTATTGGATTGGAACCGGTGCACAGCCTGGTGTTTTATAAACAGCGTTGGTATTGGATTGGAACCGGTGCTACGGCCTGGTGTTTTATAAACAGCGTTGGTATTGGATTGGAACCGGTGCAACGTCCTGGTGTTTTATAAACAGCGTTGGTATTGGATTGGAACCGGTGCTACGTCCTGGTGTTTTATAAACAGCGTTGGTATTGGATTGGAACCGGTGCCACGGCCTGGTGTTTTATAAACAGCGTTGGTATTGGATTGGAACCGGTGCTACGGCCTGGTGTTTTATAAACAGCGTTGGTATTGGATTGGAACCGGTGCTACGGCCTGGTGTTTTATAAACAGCGTTGGTATTGGATTGGAACCGGTGCACAGCCTGGTGTTTTATAAACAGCATTGGTATTGGATTGGAACCGGTGCACAGCCTGGTGTTTTATAAACAGCGTTGGTATTGGATTGGAACCGGTGCACAGCCTGGTGTTTTATAAACAGCGTTGGTATTGGATTGGAACCGGTGCATAGCCTGGTGTTTTATAAACAGCGTTGGTATTGGATTGGAACCGGTGAATAGCCTGGTGTTTTATAAACAGCGTTGGTATTGGATTGGAACCGGTGCATAGCCTGATGTTTTATAAACAGCGTTGGTATTGGATTGGAACCGGTGCACAGCCTGTTGTTTTATAAACAGCGTTGGTATTGGATTGGAACCGGTGCATAGCCTGGTGTTTTATAAACAGTGTTGGTATTGGATTGGAACCGGTGCTACAGCCTGGCGTTTTATAAACAGCGTTGGTATTGGATTGTAACCGGTGCTACGGCCTGGTGTTTATAAACAGCGTTGGTATTGGATTGGAACCGGTGCTACGGCCTGGTGTTTTATAAACAGCTTTGGTATTGGATTGGAACCGGTGCTACGGCCTGGTGTTTTATAAACAGCTTTGGTATTGGATTGGAACCGGTGCTACGGCTTGGTGTTTTATAAACAGCGTTGGTATTGGATTGGAACCGGTGCTACGGCCTGGTGTTTTATAAACAGCGTTGGTATTGGATTGGAACCGGTGAATAGCCTGGTGTTTTATAAACAGCGTTGGTATTGGATTGGAACCGGTGCACAGCCTGGCGTTTTATAAACAGCGTTGGTATTGGATTGGAACCGGTGCACAGCCTGGTGTTTTATAAACAGCGTTGGTATTGGATTGGAACCGGTGAATAGCCTGGTGTTTTATAAACAGCGTTGGTATTGGATTGGAACCGGTGCACAGCCTGGCGTTTTATAAACAGCGTTGGTATTGGATTGGAACCGGTGCTACGGCCTGGTGTTTTATAAACAGCGTTGGTATTGGATTGGAACCGGTGCTACGGCCTGGTGTTTTATAAACAGCGTTGGTATTGGATTGGAACCGGTGCTACAGCCTGGTGTTTTATAAACAGCGTTGGTATTGGATTGGAACAGGTGCACAGCCTGGTGTTTTATAAACAGCGTTGGTATTGGATTGGAACCGGTGCTACGGCCTGGTGTTTATAAACAGAGTTGGTATTGGATTGGAACCGGTGCTACGGCCTGGTGTTTTATAAACAGCGTTGATATTGGATTGGAACCGGTGCTACGGCCTGGTGTTTATAAACAGAGTTGGTATTGGATTGGAACCGGTGCTACGGCCTGGTGTTTTATAAACAGCGTTGGTATTGGATTGGAACCGGTGCTACGGCCTGGTGTTTTATAAACAGCGTTGGTATTGGATTGGAACCGGTGCTACGGCCTGGTGTTTTATAAACAGCGTTGGTATTGGATTGGAACCGGTGCAAAGCCTGGTGTTTTATAAACAGCGTTGGTATTGGATTGGAACCGGTGCACAGCCTGGTGTTTTATAAACAGCGTTGGTATTGGATTGGAACCGGTGCATAGCCTGGTGTTTTATAAACAGCGTTGGTATTGGATTGGAACCGGTGCATAGCCTGGTGTTTTATAAACAGCGTTGGTATTGGATTGGAACCGGTGCTACGGCCTGGTGTTTATAAACAGCGTTGGTATTGGATTGGAACCGGTGCATAGCCTGGTGTTTATAAACAGCGTTGGTATTGGATTGGAACCGGTGCTACGGCCTGGTGTTTTATAAACAGCGTTGGTATTGGATTGGAACCGGTGCTACGGCCTGGTGTTTTATAAACAGAGTTGGTATTGGATTGGAACCGGTGCTACGGCCTGGTGTTTTATAAACAGCGTTGGTATTGGATTGGAACCGGTGCACAGCCTGGTGTTTTATAAACAGCGTTGGTATTGGATTGGAACCGGTGCTACGGCCTGGTGTTTTATAAACAGCGTTGGTATTGGATTGGAACCGGTGCACAGCCTGGTGTTTTATAAACAGCGTTGGTATTGGATTGGAACCGGTGCACAGCCTGGTGTTTTATAAACAGCGTTGGTATTGGATTGGAACCGGTGCACAGCCTGGTGTTTTATAAACAGCGTTGGTATTGGATTGGAACCGGTGCACAGCCTGGTGTTTTATAAACAGCGTTGGTATTGGATTGGAACCGGTGCTACGTCCTGGTGTTTTATAAACAGCGTTGGTATTGGATTGGAACCGGTGCTACGTCCTGGTGTTTTATAAACAGCATTGGTATTGGATTGGAACCGATGCTACGGCCTGGTGTTTTATAAACAGCGTTGGTATTGGATTGGAACCGGTGCACAGCCTGGTGTTTTATAAACAGCGTTGGTATTGGATTGGAACCGGTGCTACGTCCTGGTGTTTTATAAACAGCGTTGGTATTGGATTGGAACCGGTGCTACGTCCTGGTGTTTTATAAACAGCATTGGTATTGGATTGGAACCGGTGCTACGGCCTGGTGTTTTATAAACAGCGTTGGTATTGGATTGGAACCGGTGCTACGGCCTGGTGTTTTATAAACAGCGTTGGTATTGGATTGGAACCGGTGCACAGCCTGGTGTTTTATAAACAGCGTTGGTATTGGATTGGAACCGGTGCTACGGCCTGGTGTTTTATAAACAGCGTTGGTATTGGATTGGAACCGGTGCACAGCCTGGTGTTTTATAAACAGCGTTGGTATTGGATTGGAACCGGTGCACAGCCTGGTGTTTTATAAACAGCGTTGGTATTGGATTGGAACCGGTGCACAGCCTGGCGTTTTATAAACAGCGTTGGTATTGGATTGTAACCGGTGCTACGGCCTGGTGTTTATAAACAGCGTTGGTATTGGATTGGAACCGGTGCTACGGCCTGGTGTTTTATAAACAGCGTTGGTATTGGATTGGAACCGGTGCTACGGCCTGGTGTTTTATAAACAGCGTTGGTATTGGATTGGAACCGGTGCTACGGCCTGGTGTTTTATAAACAGCGTTGGTATTGGATTGGAACCGGTGCACAGCCTGGCGTTTTATAAACAGCGTTGGTATTGGATTGGAACCGGTGCACAGCCTGGTGTTTTATAAACAGCGTTGGTATTGGATTGGAACCGGTGAATAGCCTGGTGTTTTATAAACAGCGTTGGTATTGGATTGGAACCGGTGCACAGCCTGGCGTTTTATAAACAGCGTTGGTATTGGATTGGAACCGGTGCATAGCCTGGTGTTTTATAAACAGCGTTGGTATTGGATTGGAACCGGTGCATAGCCTGGTGTTTTATAAACAGCGTTGGTATTGGATTGGAACTGGTGCACAGCCTGGTGTTTTATAAACAGTGTTGGTATTGGATTGGAACCGGTGCTACGGCCTGGTGTTTTATAAACAGCGTTGGTATTGGATTGGAACCGGTGCATAGCCTGGTGTTTTATAAACAGCGTTGGTATTGAATTGGAACCGGTGCTACGGCCTGGTGTTTTATAAACAGCGTTGGTATTGGATATTTGGCCATGCATACCCGTTTTATTTATTTACATTTTATTTCACCTCTATTTAACCAGGTAGGCTATTTGAGAACAAGTTATTTTTTACAACTGTGACCTGGCAGTGGCGGGTTTGGCGTTGGAAAACGGAAGCATATGCAGGAAAGTAATGTGAAAAGAAAAGTGCCATTCATTGTGGACCTATTTTGGGATTCCGTCCCCTCCAATACAATTAATAATTTTACAGTAAGGGATATATTCAACCTGTATCTCTGAAGTTACTCTCTTTACAGTAAGGACTATATTCAACCTGTATCTCTGAAGTTACTCTCTTTACAGTAAGGGATATATTCAACCTGCATCTCTGAAGTTACTCTCTTTACAGTAAGGACTATATTCAACCTGTATCTCTGAAGTTACTCTCTTTACAGTAAGGACTATATTCGACCTGTATCTCTGAAGTTACTCTCTTTACAGTAAGGACTATATTCAACCTGTATCTCTGAAGTTACTCTCTTTACAGTAAGAACTATATTCAACCTGTATCTCTGAAGTTACTCTCTTTACAGTAAGGACTATATTCGACCTGTATCTCTGAAGTTACTCTCTTTACAGTAAGGACTATATTCAACCTGTATCTCTGAAGTTACTCTCTTTACAGTAAGAACTATATTCAACCTGTATCTCTGAAGTTACTCTCTTTACAGTAAGGACTATATTCGACCTGTATCTCTGAAGCATTACAGACTGTGCGATAGAAATGAAAAGGTGATTTTTGATTGATCCGACACACGTTATAAACGGTGTTTACCGGGAAGGCAATCTCCACTAACGTGGGAACATTTCCTTTCCATTCCAATCACGCTGTAACACTGAGCTTCCTCCATACGGGCTGAGTAGAGCCCTGGGATTTGTGTCTCAAACGGAACCCTATTTCCAATGTGGTGCACTACATTAGACCAGGGTCACTAGGTGTGTTTAAAAGTAGTGCACTAAAGTAGTGCCCTAAAGTAGAAAAAGGGTGGTCATTTGGGAGGTATCCATGTTGTTCTGTTTCTCAACTCAAGAGAGGCTTTTCAAAAACAAATATATATATATTTTTTAAAAACATGTTTGTTTTCTGAAGAATATTTCATTCTGTTCCATCGTATAATAATATATAATATAATATAATAATATATAATATTATATAATATAATATAATAATATATAATATAATATAATAATATATAATATAATATAATAATATAAGGATAACACAAGGGCCTCTTCAATTACAGGTGACCTACACGTTCATGATACTCCTCTGAAGCAGGGTAATCATGGTATCGCCACAGAAACCAGCATGAGTCCGTTTGATTGGTTGTTTGTTTGAATACGTTTCAGCAAAAGTCCATTTGATTGGTTGGTTTACTAAATCCGTGGGGGGAAATGGTGATTTAGTAGTTGTCTCTTCTGTTTTATATTTCGTAGTGAGTGAGTGTGTGTGTGTGTGTGTGTGTGTGTGTGTGTGTTTGTGTGTGTGTGTGTGTGTGTTTGTGTGTGTGTGTGTGTGTGTGTGTGTGTGTGTGTGTGTGTGTGTGTGTGTGTGGGGGGGGTTATTTCTATCAGATAAATGTTACATTTCACCGAACCCATTCCTGTTTTATGTCAATCATATTCCCATTCTTATTATACCCCTAGATTCTCCCCTTCAGCTGTCACATGGATAATGATGACTGTAGCTCACTACGGCTTTTGTTGTGACTATGGACACTGTGACTACAGCTGATTGCTGAGCATGGTGGAGTGGAGAGTTGAATATGAGCCAAATGAACGTGCATATTCCTTCTGTCTCCTCCACACTTGTCTCCCAGCAGGAAATGGGCTTATTTGCCATGTAGGAATGACAGGGACTGTAACTGTGGCAGAGATCTCTCTGCAGCTGCCATGTCTTTCAGGAACTGAAGAGGTGTTGGTGTGGCGGTGCTGGAGATGTGTGTAATGTGCCTACAGTACAGAGAGAGAGACAGTACAGTACAGAGAGAGAGACAGTACAGTACAGAGAGAGTGCCGTCCATTCACTCTGAGATGAGCCGGGGATCGTGACTGCTGTGTGACTTTAAACTGATAGATCAGGGGATCGTGACTGCAGGACGACTTTAAAATTGTAGCTCAGGCACTGCTGTGTGACTTTAAAATGGGGGCGTGGCAAGATGCCACAGAAAGGCCAATAAAAGAAGGCTTGTAAAAGGCCTGGAAGACATAACATATAGTGGGGCAAAAAAGTATTTAGTCAGCCACCAATTGTGCAAGTTCTCCCACTTAAAAAGATGAGAGAGGCCTGTAATTTTCATCATAGGTACACTTCAACTATGACAGACAAAATTAGAAAAAAATCCAGAAAATCACATTGTAGGATTTGAAATGAATTTATTTGCAAATTATGGTGGAAAATAAGTATTTGGTCACCTACAAACAAGCAATATTTCTGGCTCTCACAGACCTGTAACTTCTTCTTTAAGAGGCTCCTCTGTCCTCCACTCGTTACCTGTATTAATGGCACCTGTTTGAACTTGTTATCAGTATAAAAGACACCTGTCCACAACCTCAAACAGTCACACTCCAAACTCCACTATGGCCAAGACCAAAGAGTTGTCAAAGGACACCAGAAACAAAATTGTAGACCTGCACCAGGCTGGGAAGACTGAATCTGCAATAGGTAAGCAGCTTGGTTTGAAGAAATCAACTGTGGGAGCAATTATTAGGAAATGGAAGACATACAAGACCACTGATAATCTCCCTCGATCTGGGGCTCCACGCAAGATCTCACCACGTGGGGTCAAAATGATCACAAGAACGGTGAGCAAAAATCCCAGAACCACACGGGGGGGACCTAGTGAATGACCTGCAGAGAGCTGGGACCAAAGTAACAAAGCCTACCATCAGTAACACACTACGCCGCCAGGGACTCAAATCCTCCAGTGCCAGACGTGTCCTGCTTAAGCCAGTACATGTCCAGGCCCGTCTGAAGTTTGCTAGAGAGCATTTGGATGATCCAGAAGAAGATTGGGAGAATGTCATATGGTCAGATGAAACCAAAAAATAACTTTTTGGTAAAAACTCAACTCGTCGTGTTTGGAGGGCAAAGAATGCTGAGTTGCATCCAAAGAACACCATACCTACTGTGAAGCATGGGGGTGGAAACATCATGCTTTGGGGCTGTTTTTCTGCAAAGGGACCAGGACGACTGATCCGTGTAAAGGAAAGAATGAATGGGGCAATGTATCGTGAGATTTTGAGTGAAAACCTCCTTTCATCAGCAAGGGCATTGAAGATGAAACGTGGCTGGGTCTTTCAGCATGACAATGATTCCAAACACACCGCCCGGGCAACGAAGGAGTGGCTTCGTAAGAAGCATTTCAAGGTCCTGGAGTGGCCTAGCCAGTCTCCAGATCTCAACCCCATAGAAAATCTTTGGAGGGAGTTGAAAGTCCGTGTTGCCCAGCAACAGCCCCAAAACATCACTGCTCTAGAGGAGATCTGCATGGAGGAATGGGCCAAAATACCAGCAACAGTGTGTGAAAAAATTGTGAAGAATTACAGAAAACGTTTGACCTCTGTCATTGCCAACAAAGGGTATATAACAAAGTATTAAGAGAAACGTTTGTTATTGACCAAATACTTATTTTACACCATAATTTGCAAATAAATTCATTAAAAACCCTACAATGTGATTTTCTGGATTTTTTTCCCTCATTTTATCTGTCATAGTTGAAGTTTACCTATGATGACAGGCCTCTCTCATATTTTTAAGTGGGAGAACTTGCACAATTGGTGGCTAACTAAATACTTTTTTGCCCCACTGTACGTGTGCCCCCGAAAACCTTTTTTCACACCTTAAAATGTATTCATATTATAAAGTACTTTGAGACTTAAAGCAATTCAGGTAGATTCTTAAAATAGCATGTCATTATTACCATAATAAAGTAAGTCTGACAAATAAGCTATTACATCAACAGATGTAATCGCTTGTTTAAAAAAAACAAAATTACTCTCATCTGTTACTTCTTAAAGAAAATAGATCATTCTATCCTAGCTAGCGTGTGGGGGAGAGGACTCTCTGAGCAATCAGTCACAGGAAGAGAGGTGCATTGCCATCAACACACTCAAACAAAAAAAACTGCATATCCCAAATGGCACCCCTTTAAAGTGCACTACTTTTAACCAGGGCCCAATGGGAAAATCGGGTTTAATTTGTGACGCAAGCCAAAAGATAAACAGCCGATATGTCAAAGGCATAATTAAACTATCACCGCTAAATAGATTGGATCCTAAACCCTTTCTCTTCTCTGACCTGCAAAGCAAATAAACCCCTGGCTCTACCGCTGCCGGCGTAGCTAAACATTTACTCTACCCTGATTGGTCCTCCTTTATTCATAGTGATTCTATAGGGAATAGGACGAGAAGACTGGTTCTGTCAAACCCAGTCATATCTGGAGCAGAGAAGACTGGTTCTGTCAAACCCAGTCATATCTGGAGAAGAGAAGACTGGTTCGGTCAAACCCAGTCATATCTGGAGCAGAGAAGACTGGTTCTGTCAAACCCAGTCATATCTGGAGAAGAGAAGACTGGTTCTGTCAAACCCAGTCATATCTGGAGAAGAGAAGACTGGTTCTGTCAAACCCAGTCATATCTGGGGAAAAGCAGACAAATTATTTGGTCAGTTTTTCTGAGGAAGAAGGAAAATGAAAGCGTTTTGAGAAGCAGCTTCTGTTTCTGTGTCTCTCTCTCTGAGGAAGAGGGAAAATGAAAGCGTTTCTGTGTCTCTCTCTCTCTGAGGAAGAGGGAAAATGAAAGCGTTTCTGTGTCTCTCTCTCTCTGAGGAAGAAGGAAAATGAAAGCGTTTTGAGAAGCAGCTTCTGTTTCTGTGTCTCTCTCTCTGAGGAAGAGGGAAAATGAAAGCGTTTCTGTGTCTCTCTCTCTCTGAGGAAGAGGGAAAATGAAAGCGTTTCTGTGTCTCTCTCTCTCTGAGGAAGAGGGAACTATCCCGGGACTGAAAGGAAATACAGAATACTAAAGCAAAAAGGAAAGCAAGGATACGTTTAACTGTTGTTCCAGTTTGATGTAACGCGTGCCTCTCGTTCTGTATCGTCGGTATAGTAGACACTAGAGCCACACATGGTTCTGGAATACAGTACCACAGCGTTATCTGAGGAAAGGGAGAATTCTGAACAAGCACAGGGGAAGGAGCTAACTAGAGACTAAACTAGGAAGCCAAACCTTTAACCTTTAATAAAGGAAATGGTTACAGGAAGAAATCCGTTTGAACTGTTGTTCCAGTTTGATATATATACTAACGTTCTGTTTGTACTGATTCTATACTGTACATTTTGTAGGCTAAAGATTTGAGCTTTTTACCACTCCAGAGAAGAACTTCTCACCGGACAACAAAGCTATTCTATTCTATTCTATTCGATTCGATTCGATTCGATTCGATTCGTTTCTATTCGATTCGATTCTATTCTATTCTATTGACTAATGACTAATGATGATAAATACAATCCATCTGTGTGTAATCAAGTCTCCGTATAAATGCACCTGCACTGTGATAGTCTCAGAGGTCCGTTAAAAGCGCAGAGAGCATCATGAAGAACAAGGAACACACCAGGCAGGTCCGAGATACTGTTGTGAAGAAGTTTATAGCCGGATTTGGATACAAAAAGATTTCCCAAGCTTTAAACATCCCAAGGAGCACTGTGCAAGCGATAATATTGAAATGGAAGGAGTATCAGACCACTGCAAATCTACCAAGACATGGCCGTCCCTCTAAACTTTCAGCTCATACAAGGAGAAGACTGATCAGAGATGCAGCCAAGAGGCCCATGATCACTCTGGATGAACTGCAGAGATCTACAGCTGAGGTGGGAGACTCTGTCCATAGGACAACAATCAGTTGTATATTGCACAAATCTGGCCTTTATGGAAGAGTGGCAAGAAGAAAGCCATTTCTTAAAGATATCCATAAAAAGTGTCGTTTAAAGTATGCCACAAGCCACCTGGAAGACACACCAAACATGTGGAAGAAGGTGCTCTGGTCAGATGAAACCAAAATTGAACTTTTTGGCAACAATGCAAAACGTTATGCTTGGCGTAAAAGCAACACAGCTGAACACACCATCCCCACTGTCAAACATGGTGGTGGCAGCATCATGGTTTGGGCCTGCTTTTCTTCAGCAGGGACAGGGAAGATGGTTAAAATTGATGGGAAGATGGATGGAGCCAAATACAGGACCATTCTGGAAGAAAACCTGAAGTAGTCTGCAAAAGACCTGAGACTGGGACGGAGATTTGTCTTCCAACAAGACAATGATCCAAAACATAAAGCAAAATCTACAATGGAATGGTTAAAAAATAAACATATCCAGGTGTAAGAATGGCCAAGTCAAAGTCCAGACCTGAATCCAATCGAGAATCTGTGGAAAGAACTGAAAACTGCTGTTCACAAATGCTCTCCATCCAACCTCACTGAGCTCAAGCTGTTTTGCAAGGAGGAATGGGAAAACATTTTAGTCTCTCGATGTGCAAAACTGATAGAGACATACCCCAATCGATTCGATTCTATTCTATTGGTATAACACATAACTCTCTCTCACACAAAACACATAACTATCTCTCACACAAAACACATAACTATCTCTCACACAAAACACATAACTATCTCTCACACAAAACACATAACTCTCGTTCACTCAGTAAACAAGGCCTTGGATAATGAAGGACCATGTTACAGTGAACATGTTATCAATTCCCTATTGGTCCTGGTCCCTATTCCCTATTGGTCCTGGTCCTTATTCCCTATTGGTCCTGGTCCCTATTCCCTATTGGTCCTGGTCCCTATTCCCTATTGGTCCTGGTCCCTATTCCCTATAGGTCCTGGTCCCTATTCCCCATAGGTCCTGGTCCATATTCCCTATTGGTCCTGGTCCCTATTCCCTATAGGTCCTGGTCCCTATTCCCTATAGATCCTGGTCCCAATTCCCTATAGATCCTGGTCCATATTCCCTATTGGTCCTGGTCCCTATTCCCTATAGGTCCTGGTTCCTATTCCCTATAGGTCCTGGTTCCTATTCCCTATAGGTCCTGGTCCCTATTCCCTATAGATCCTGGTCCATATTCCCTATTGGTCCTGGTCCCTATTCCCTATAGGTCCTGGTTCCTATTCCCTATAGGTCCTGGTTCCTATTCCCTATAGGTCCTGGTCCCTATTCCATATAGATCCTGGTCCATATTCCCTATTGGTCCTGGTCCCTATTCCCTATAGGTCCTGGTTCCTATTCCCTATAGGTCCTGGTTCCTATTCCCTATAGGTCCTGGTCCCTATTCCCTATAGATCCTGGTCCATATTCCCTATTGGTCCTGGTCCCTATTCCCTATTGGTCCTGGTCCCTATTCCCTATTGGTCCTGGTCCCTATTCCCTATTGGTCCTGGTCCCTATTCCCTATTGGTCCTGGTCCCTATTCCCTATTGATCCTGGTCCCTATTCCCTATAGGTCCTGGTCCCTATTCCCTTTTGATCCTGGTCCCTATTCCCTATAGGTCCTGGTTCCTATTCCCTATAGGTCCTGGTTCCTATTCTCTATTGATCCTGGTTCCTATTCCCTATAGGTCCTGGTCCCTATTCCCTATTGATCCAGGTCCCTATTCCCATTAGGTCCTGGTTCCTATTCCCTATAGGTCCTGGTCCCTATTCCCTATTGGTCCTGGTCCCTATTCCCTATTGGTCCTGGTCCCTATTCCCTATTGGTCCTGGTCCCTATTCCCTATTGGTCCTGGTCCCTATTCCCTATAGGTCCTGGTCCCTATTCCCTATTGGTCCTGGTCCCTATTCCCTATTGATCCTGGTCCCTATTCCCTATTGTTCCTGGTCCCTATTCCCTATAGGTCCTGGTCCCTATTCCCTATAGATCCTGGTCCCTATTCCCTATAGGTCCTGGTTCCTATTCCCTATTGATCCTGGTCCATATTCCCTATAGGTCCTGGTTCCTATTCCCTATAGGTCCTGGTCCCTATTCCCTATAGGCCCTGGTTCCTATTCCCTATAGGTCCTGGTTCCTATTCCCTATAGGTCCTGGTCCCTATTTCCTATGTGTCCTGGTCCCTTTCTTTCTCTCTGTCTCACTCTCCCTATTTCTCTCTCCCCCAGCTTCTCTCTCTCTGAAGGGCCATGTTACAGTGAACATGTTATCATTTTAGGACTATTTCTCTCTCCCCCACCGTCTCTCTCTCTCTCTGAAGGTCCATGTTACAGTGAACATGTTATCATTTTAGGACTATTTCTCTCTCCCCCACCGTCTCTCTCTCTCTCTGAAGGTCCATGTTACAGTGAACATGTTATCATTTTAGGACTATTTCTCTCTCCCCCAGCTTCTCTCTCTCTGAATGGCCATGTTACAGTGAACATGTTATCATTTTAGGACTATTTCTCTCTCCCCCAGCTTCTCTCTCTCTGAAGGTCCATGTTACAGTGAACATGTTATCATTTTAGGACTATTTCTCTCTCCCCCACCGTCTCTTTCTCTCTCTGAAGGACCATGTTACAGTGAACATGTTATCATTTTAGGACGTTACTGACGGTCTTATGCGACGGGAATGCGGTATGATTGTCTCGTGAGTCTCTCTTCCCAAATGGCACCTTCTCCCTATAGGGCAGTGGGCCCTGGGGTCAACTAGTGCACTATAAAGGGAATAGGGTCCCATTTGGGATGGGGCCCGTGCCGGTTGGCTTTTTCCAGTGTTGTGTAGTCGGCAGAAGCCGTTGAAGCAGACCCAGACAGCTGAAAAGGGCACAGTCATCAGTGGAGGTTGAGATCCACAGGACGTGACAACACTTCATAATGCATAGGGGCCCACAGAGTCATTAACACGGGGGTCAGGTTGGCTCCACTATCGCAGTCCTCAGACAGACACATAGACAATACTGTTATCTATCCATCTCTCTTTCTCTCACGGTCTCTCTCAATTTCAATGTAAGGGTTTTATTGGCCTGAGAAACATATGTTAACATTGCCAAAGCAAATGAAGTAGATCATTTTTATTGTTAATTTAACTTCTGTTTGTTAACGGTAAACATTACATTCACAAAAGTTCCAAAATAATAAAGACATTTCAAATGCCATACTACGTCTATATACAGTGTTGTAATTATGTGCAAATAATTTAAGTATAAAAGTCCCTCCGTCCCTCCCTCCCTCCCTCCCTCCCTCCCTACATTCCTCCCTCCCCCATCCCTCCCTCCCTCCCCCATCCCTCCCTCCCATCCCTCCCTCCCTCCCCCATCCCTCCCTCCCTCCCTCCCTCCCTCCCCCATCCCTCCCCCATCCCTCCCTCCCTCCCTCCCTTCCTCCCTCCCTCCCTCCCTCCCTCCCTCCCTCCCTCCCTCCCTCCCTCCCTCCCTCCCTCCCTCCCTCCCCCATCCCTCCCTCCCTCCCTCCCCCCCCCCTCCCTCCCTCCCTCCCTCCCTCCCTCCCCCATCCCTCCCTCCCTCCCTCCCTCACTTCCTCCCTCCCTCCCTCCCTCCCCCCTCCCTCCCTCCCTCCCTCCCTCCGTCCTCCGTCCCTCCCTCCCTTCCTCCCTCCCTCCCTCCCTCCCTCCCTCCCTCCCTCCCTCCCTTCCTCCCTCCTCCCTCCCTCCCTCCCTCCCTCCCTCCCTCCCTCCCTCCCTCCCTCCCCCATCCCTCCCTCCCCCCCTCCCTCCCTCCCTCCCTCCCCCATCCCTCCCTCCCTCCCTCCCTCCCTCCCTTCCTCCCTCCTCCCTCCCTCCCTCCCTTCCTCCCTCCTCCCTCCCTCCCTCCCCCATCCCTCCCTCCCTCCCTCCCTCCCTCCCCCATCCCTCCCTCCCTCCCTCCCTCCCTTCCTCCCTTCCTCCCTCCTCCCTCCCTCCCTCCCTTCCTCCCTCCTCCCTCCCTCCCTCCCCCATCCCTCCCTCCCTCCCTCCCCCATCCCTCCCTCCCTCCGTCCCTCCCTCCCTTCCTCCCGCCCTCCCTCCCTCCCTCCCTTCCTCCCTCCCCCATCCCCCCCCCCCCCCCTCCCTCCCTCCCCCATCCCTCCCTCCCTCCCCCCCTCCCTCCCTCCCTCCCTCCCTCCCTTCCTCCCTCCTCCCTCACTCCCTCCCTTCCTCCCTCCTCCCTCCCTCCCTCCCTTCCTCCCTCCTCCCTCCCTCCCTCCCCCATCCCTCCCTCCCTCCCTCCCTCCCCCATCCCTCCCTCCCTCCCCCCCTCCCTCCCTCCCTCCCTCCCTCCCTTCCTCCCTCCTCCCTCACTCCCTCCCTTCCTCCCTCCTCCCTCCCTCCCTCCCTTCCTCCCTCCTCCCTCCCTCCCTCCCCCATCCCTCCCTCCCTCCCTCCCCCATCCCTCCCTCCCTCCCTCCCTCCCTCCCTTCCTCCCTCCCCCATCCCTCCCTCCCCCCCCCTCCCTCCCTCCCTCCCCCATCCCTCCCTCCCTCCCTCCCCCCCTCCCTCCCTCCCTCCCTCCCTCCCTCCCTTCCTCCCTCCTCCCTCACTCCCTCCCTTCCTCCCTCCTCCCTCCCTCCCTCCCTCCCTTCCTCCCTCCTCCCTCCCTCCCTCCCCCATCCCTCCCTCCCTCCCTCCCTCCTCCCTCCCTCCCTCCCCCATCCCTCCCTCCCTCCCTCCCTCCCTCCCCCATCCCTCCCTCCCTCCCTCCCTCCTCCCTCCCTCCCTCCTCCCTCCCTCCCTCCCTCCCTCCCCCCTCCCTCCCTCCCTCCCTCCCTTCCTCCCTCCTCCCTCACTCCCTCCCTTCCTTCCTCCCTCCTCCCTCCCTCCCTCCCTTCCTCCCTCCTCCCTCCCTCCCTCCCCCATCCCTCCCTCCCTCCCTCCCTCCCCCATCCCTCCCTCCCTCCCCCCCTCCCTCCCTCCCTCCCTCCCTCCCTTCCTCCCTCCTCCCTCACTCCCTCCCTTCCTCCCTCCTCCCTCCCTCCCTCCCTTCCTCCCTCCCTCCCTCCCTTCCTCCCTCCTCCCTCCCTCCCTCCCCCATCCCTCCCTCCCTCCCTCCCCCATCCCTCCCTCCCTCCCTCCCTCCCTCCCTTCCTCCCTCCCCCATCCCTCCCTCCCCCCCCCCTCCCTCCCTCCCCCCCCCCCCTCCCTCCCTCCCTCCCCCATCCCTCCCTCCCTCCCCCCCTCCCTCCCTCCCTCCCTCCCTCCCTCCCTCCCTTCCTCCCTCCTCCCTCACTCCCTCCCTTCCTCCCTCCTCCCTCCCTCCCTCCCTTCCTCCCTCCTCCCTCCCTCCCTCCCTCCCCCATCCCTCCCTCCCTCCCTCCCCCATCCCTCCCTCCCTCCCTCCCTCCCTCCCTCCCTTCCTCCCTCCCTCCTCCCTCCCTCCCTCCCTCCCTCCCTCCCTCCCTTCCTTCCTTCCTCCCTCCCTCCTCCCTCCCTCCCTCCCCCATCCCTCCCTCCCTCCCTCCCCCATCCCTCCCTCCCTCCCTCCCTCCTCCCTCCCTCCCTCCCCCATCCCTCCCTCCCTCCCTCCCTCCCTCCCCCATCCCTCCCTCCCTCCCTCCCTCCCTCCCTCACTCCCTCCCTCCCTCCCTCCCTCCCTCCCCCATCCCTCCCTCCCTCCCTCCCCCATCCCTCCCTCCCTCCCTCCCTCCCTCCCCCATCCCTCCCTCCCTCCCTCCCTCCCTCCCCCATCCCTCCCTCCCTCCCTCCCTCGCCACAGCAAGTGAAATAGATAATAAACAAAAGTGAAATAAAAATAAAAAAAATTAAATCAAATGTTATTTGTCAAATGCGCCGAATACAACAGCTGTAGTAGACTTACAAGCCCTTAATCAACGATGCAGTTTTAAAGAAAAACATTTACTAAATAAAGTAAACTTTTTTAACAAATCAAAAACTGAAAAATTGGGCGTGCAAAATTATTCAGCCCTTTTACTTTCAGTGCAGCAAACTCTCTCCAGAAGTTCAGTGAGGATCTCTGAATGATCCAATGTTGACCTAAATGACTAATGATGATAAATACAATCCACCTGTGTGTAATCAAGTCTCCGTATAAATGCACCTGCACTGTGATAGTCTCAGAGGTCCGTTAAAAGCGCAGAGAGCATCATGAAGAACAAGGAACACACCAGGCAGGTCCGAGATACTGTTGTGAAGAAGTTTAAAGCCGGATTTGGATACAAAAAGATTTCCCAAGCTTTAAACATCCCAAGGAGCACTGTGCAAGCGATAATATTGAAATGGAAGGAGTATCAGACCACTGCAAATCTACCAAGATATGGCCGTCCCTCTAAACTTTCAGCTCATACAAGGAGAAGACTGATCAGAGATGCAGCCAAGAGGCCCATGATCACTCTGGATGAACTGCAGAGATCTACAGCTGAGGTGGGAGACTCTGTCCATAGGACAACAATCAGTTGTATATTGCACAAATCTGGCCTTTATGGAAGAGTGGCAAGAAGAAAGCCATTTCTTAAAGATATCCATAAAAAGTGTCGTTTAAAGTTTGCCACAAGCCACCTGGGAGACACACCAAACATGTGGAAGAAGGTGCTCTGGTCAGATGAAACCAAAATTGAACTTTTTGGCAACAATGCAAAACGTTATGCTTGGCGTAAAAGCAACACAGCTGAACACACCATCCCCACTGTCAAACATGGTGGTGGCAGCATCATGGTTTAAGCCTGCTTTTCTTCAGCAGGGACAGGGAAGATGGTTAAAATTGATGGGAAGATGGATGGAGCCAAATACAGGACCATTCTGGAAGAAAACCTGATGTAGTCTGCAAAAGACCTGAGACTGGGACGGAGATTTGTCTTCCAACAAGACAATGATCCAAAACATAAAGCAAAATCTACAATGGAATGGTTCAAAAATCGACATATCCAGGTGTTAGAATGGCCAAGTCAAAGTCCAGACCTGAATCCAATCGAGAATCTGTGGAAAGAACTGAAAACTGCTGTTCACAAATGCTCTCCATCCAACCTCACTGAGCTCAAGCTGTTTAGCAAGGAGGAATGGGAAAAATTTTTAGTCTCTCGATGTGCAAAACTGATAGAG